>NC_081756.1:12557304-12857304 GCF_963082965.1 Carassius carassius
TTGACAAACTAAAGATAATAGGTGGTAAAGCATTACCATTAACTAAATGAACTGGAGAGTAGTCTGACTTGTAACCTAAAGGTTGTCGGTTCAAGTCTCAGTACCAGCATGAATTGTAGATGGGGAAGTGAATGTACTGTACAGTGCTCTCTGTGCTCTAAGCATTGGAGCACATGGCTTCACACTGCTTGGGGGGGGGGGGGGGGGTTGGGGTGTTCACTGCTGTGTGTGTGCTCTTGCGTGGGTTAAATGCAGAACACAGATTTTGAGTATGGGCTACCATTCTTGGCAAATGTCACGACTTTCACTTCCACGTCTTTCCTCAATTTTTTTTTTTTTTTGCACGTTTCCTTGATTTGTTATAAATTTTGGCAGTCTATAGCACTCCATATGTTTTTTTCCCGGTCTGACTTATTAGTACAGCACAAATCAGGACAATCATTCACCATTTTCAGCAGCAATAATCAGCCAAATTTGCTGTCTCCTGGTTGTCCATAATAGCAACTACTAAAACCTGTTACTTTTAAATTCATATTCAAAACATTTTCATAGCTCTTTTGCCTCCCATTTATAATTTCAGGCCTATTTTTCTTTTTCACTGCTCAAGAGGATTATATTTTTGTGCAAATGGTGTATTAGCTCATCATTTAAAATATAGCAGAAGACAATCCAGTGAGCAATGCAAAGCTGTTTGCCGAAGGATCACGGGGAGAATTTTAGATCCCAGTAGGGAAATTTAGTTTGGCTTGCACTCAGATTCTCAGAGGGGTTCTGTCAAGTCATATATCTCAGTGGATTGTGCATGGGTGAGAGGAAGAAATTTAGGGTGTGTACGCCTATGTGTGAGTCTGTGTCTATAATCAAAAAGTGAAATGCATTATGGGTGGAGGTTGTATGAGTGTGAGTCACATTATCAGAGACTGAAAGTGCACATTCTTCATCCAATGGGTTTAAAGGGTTTAATCTTTAATCTCCCATTTTTAAATAAATGATTAAATATCCAAGCCATGAACTTCAACTCCCATTGCTGCCTTTTGTCAAAGTCCTGCTCCTTACCATTTGATGCAAAAAAAAAAAAGGCAAGTGGAGACTCACAGATCAGCTCCCTGGGGTCAGGTGACTTTTATGAATCCTACAACTTGTCCATTTGCACTAAGCGACATATTAAAAGTGGCAAGAGAAGACATATATTTTTCTCATGGCCAATAAACCTGCTTGAACATAGCATCCCAGGATTATCAAAGATGGATTAATCATTTTTATATTGAATTAAGAAATTATTATATTTTTTATTATCGGAAATATTACATTATTAAGTAAAGCCATAGGCCTTGGCTACCAGACAGTATAACTTGCAAAAGTCTTCATTCAAATTAAGTTTATCATGAAAAAAATGTTACACAAAGTGTATAATATAAAATAGGCCTACAAGAAAAAAAAAATCCATCCAGTCTTGTAAATTCATTAAATTATCATCTTTTTCCTGTAATATTTGTACATTATTATTATTATTATTATTATTATTGTTTATATTTTTATATTCGTTAATGTTCATTTTTCATCCTTCGTTTCGATCTTTTTACTTAATGTTCTGAATACTTTTGTAGATAATATCCTACTGTAAATCCACATTCCAATAAAACTTTGATTATGCTGACTGGAATTTTAGGATCAACGCTGACCAGCTTGCCACTTTGCGCAGCAGATCCGCTACTTCTCCCTGATGTCCGCTCTCTAGCAGCTTGCCGCTCACAACAGCATGCCGCTTTGAGCAGCCAGCCGCCCCTCGCAGCTATTCACCTCAGCTTGCCGCCCCCGAGCAGCCGCTGATCAGTATACCACTTCTGGCAGCCGGGTCAGAAACAGTGGGGCAGAGGATCCCAGCACTCAGATGAGATCGAGCTCATGTCGGCTCAAGGCCCACGTGCATCGGTCTCTCCTCCGAGAGAGTTCTTGCCTGCTCGCTTCTCCCGCCTAGACCAGCATCCTTCTGTCAGTGTGAACTACCTGGTCTCACTCGGTGGGTCTGAAGATGAGCTGCTAGACGTGGACTCTGCCAGGCCCCTTCCCAGAGGGCTTTACCCTTCTTCATGTGGAGCTCACGAAGACGACTGGTACTTTTTCCTGGATTTGAAAGATGCTTTACCACAACTCTTGAGATTCGCTTTCGAGGGAGTGGCATATCAATACACGGTCTTTCCGTTCAGGCTGTCCCTGGCTCCCCACACTTTTACGAAGTGCATAGATGCGGCTCTTCCTCCCTTCTGAGACAGATGGGAGTTTGCATACTGAATTACCTCGATGACTGGCTCATTTTGGCCCAGTCCGAGTCGGAGCTGGTGGCTCACAGATACCTCCTCCTCAACCAACTAGAGTTGGGCTCAGGATCAGTTTTTCCAAGAGCTCGTTGTCCCCAGCCAGTGTATCATGTTCCAGGGGACAATTATCGACTCGAGTCGGTAGAACTCCCAGAGAACGTCATGAATACCATATTGCAGCCTAGAGCTCTGTCGACAAGGTCTGTTCTGAAGACCCGTTCACTTGTGACATTTCTCAGATATTGTCCTTCCTCAAAGACTTGGAAATGGAAGGGGCATACTCCCTCTACCCTTAAAGTCGATGTTGTGGATATCGCAGCCTCTCATGCTCCCATAGCCGGGCAGTTCATGGGCAAGAACAACTTGGTTGTTTGTTTTCTGAAGGGGTCCAGATCCTATTTCTGAAAACGCTCTGCTAGTGGCGCAAGTACCAGTTAAGTGAGTAGGAGACTTACAGACACTCTCCGTGAGCCCCTCTTGTCTTGAGGTTGGGCCTGACGACTCCAAGGTCATCCTGAAGCCAAGATACATGTATGTCCTGAAGGTTCTCTCCACTCCATACAGAGACCAGATTGTTGTTCTCTCTGCACTTCTTCCTTCTCAGGATGATCAGGAGTTGAACTTACTCTGCCCTGTCAGGGCCTTAAGAGCCTACATTAATTGTTCCGCCTCATTTCGACAGCCAGGACAGCTATTGTGTGCTTCGGAGAACACACCAAAGGTCATTCGTTCTCAAAGCCTAGGCTGTCCAAATGTACAGTAGATGCGATAACTATTGCCTACTTATCCTTGGGGCTCCAATGTCCGATATGGGTTAGAGCACACTCCACAAGGGGCACAGCCTCCTCGTGGGCATGGTCTAGTGGCATGTCTATTGGAGAAATCTGTGTGTTGGCCAACTGGGCCTTGCCATCCACATTTGTCAGGTTCAACAACCTGGATATTCATGTGCTACAAATGCAGGTTCTGTCAGCATAAGCCCACCATCATCATTGGACTTTGCTTGTTGTCCAGCTGACTGCATCCAGGTCCTTGGTGTTAGTTTAAGTCCCCTACATGTTCTCAGGCCCCTTGGCACCTGAACTTTAGGAGGCCAGCAAGATGACTGATGTAACTACATCCCCGGTTGGTCTGGGATACTTTACATATTCATTACAAGCCCTTCTCAGTGTTCTGGGTGAATACCTTCCTGAAAGCATGGCGTGACTGTATTGTCCCCACAGCAGCGTCCCCACAACGGCTTATGATGCTGTACAGGTGTAATATCGAAAGGGAACATACTCGGTCACTAATGTAACCTTTGTTCCCTTAGGGTGCTTTCACACCTGCCTCATTTAGTTCAGTTGAATCGTACCAGAGTTCGTTTCCCCCTTTGGTGCGGTTCGATTGGGCAGGTGAGAAAGCAGCAATCGCACTCGGGTACGGACTAAAAGCGGACCAAACAAGCGTACCGAGACCTGCTTGAAGAGGTGGTCTCAGTATGCTTTCAAACGAACTCTGGAGCGGTTCGTTTGTGGTGAGAATGTGATCCGACCTCGAACAGACCCAACTGAAAAAAGTACTGATCATTTTTGGACTAAACCAGCTGCCGTAGTCAGCTGCGTTGTGCATTATGGGATGAGGAAGTGTTTGTTGACAGTTTGCACTTTAGCATGGCAGCTCGTGGACAAACTTGGAGAAGTGAGGAGGTGTGGAGCCTCATAGAAATTTGGTCAGATGACCATGAGCATGTCAGAGTTAAGAAGAATTAATGCACGCCTCCGCTTGAAGTTACGAGCGATTCCCGCTTGCCGTTTGCAGTGCATTAGAACGTTGTTTTCAAGCCGCATCCGCACTTCATTACAGAAATGTATTTTTTGCATATTGTGGTGTATACAAACAATGTAATAGATTATGGCCAGGGACAAAACCAGCCCGCGCATTCGTGTTGCCGTGTAGTTGTGTTGTCTCCGTGTTGTTTGCTGGCTTTTCCTCTTATGTTGGAATTTTCCCACACATAAATTCTGACCAATCGAAAAGCAGTTTAGGAAATACGTCATGGCCAATGAGTGATGTAGATGTTGTCATGTGACTGCATTTTGGTTCGTTTCAACTGGTACGGACCAAAGCAATCAGTGTGGTGTGAAAAGGAACCAAAAAAGCTGAAAAATGCTACAATGTATAATTGTTTGCCCTTGGTTCGGACCAAATGAATCGAACTAGAGATGTGAAAGCACCCTTAGATATGGAATGAGTACTGGAGACCTCATGTCATCGCTTCAGTCTAATTTAATCAGTTTGCCTGGGTGAGACAGCCGCTTATATAGCCCGATGCCCCACCCCTTTTGGCGGGCGGGCTCTTACAGTATCAGAAACTACCGAATCACAATACGACTACTATTAGCGGAAGTGCTTTACCGGAAATCTGACACATTATAGTTGTAAAATGGCGGCACCCATGTTTATGTGAAAAATAAGGTGGATACAAGTGCAAAAGTGAGTTTTGCAACAGGAGTAACGTTACAGCAAAAGTAGTAGCAAAAGTCAAAGTGCTAGGATTTGAACTTTTACTGCCAATTCTGAGAGGTTGTAAGCACCGACTTGACATTGTGCAGCGAAACTGAAGTAAAGTGCAAAAGTAAATATGTCATAAACATTTGTGTCTGTTATTTTCTTTGTGTGAATGTCATTTTACACATTTGTAGCTATTAATGTTTAACTTCCAATTCAAAATACGGGTGTTTTGATTATAGTCTGTGTGTGCAAATTGAAAGATTCAGCTTTTCACATCAGAGCTTTGAGTAAAAATTTCAACTTACAAATACAAATATTAATATGACAAGTTCTCACATTCAGATAACGACCTCTCGAGTTAAACTACTGATTTACCTCCATAGTATGTATCCTATTATTTGATTCGCTTTTGACGCATATGACAGAACAGCTAATCACGATGATCTTGTCCTCGGAAAATATAATTTTATTCGCATACATATACTTGCCAATGGCTATTTTTACTCGCATTTGGCACTTGGCGAGTGTTAATTTTAGGCCCTGCGTAATAGACCCCTTAAACGTTTGTAAACATTGCAATGTCTCCGGGTGGGCGGGGCTTAGCTGGAGGCAAAAAGAGGCACGGGCGCAATTTTGACAAGTGTAAGCTAGCACGTTTTAAATTTACATTTATATTTACTCATTTATTTATTCATTTAGCAGACACTTTTATCCAAAGCGACTTACAAATGAGGACAGTGGACGTTTTAGGAGGGATTTATTAAACATGGATGCAGAAGAAGGTACGGAACTGTCCAAATATGTACAGTCACTGACTCTGCGGGACCGTGACAGCTATTTTTAAAAAATTGTTCTCATTGGAAACATTTTAGCCAGGTTTTGGATATATCTTAGACAACAACAAAGGGAATTTTGTCAAGGCTTATTGTCTAATGTAACCTATCGCTGGGCTAACTATGATTAGCAATGTGGATTATTTTAAGAGACCATTCAAAGGATGGCACACACATCTATCGCTGTATGTTTGTTTAACATTTAAGCTAGCTAATGCGCTGAAGGTTGGCGACTTTTCACCTATAAAACAGAAACTTGCTGATTTGTACTACATAAAACCAACACACCAGTACATATGCATATATTATTTTACCTGATATGAAGTGTGCACTACAAACAAAAGCATTATTTATGATCATCTCCGTCCAGTCTGTACGCCATATTGCATTCAACCACAATTGTCTTCTTGATTTCTGTGAAGGAATGTCTGCCAGGATCCAGTAAAACTTTAGTTTTGAACAAAAAGTGCTGTTCCTTCTATTCTGGCTGCCAAAAACACAACAAGACGACATTTTAAGTCAAAACCTCAAACTTTTAGCGTGCCTACTATGAGTTCTTCCTTATGTTTTGCCTACAGCTAGAGTGGTGACGTCACAGTGACGTAGGCGATTAAGGGGTCTATATCCATGCAGTTTCCATGGAGACACGTCACGTCCTCGTGCAACAGCGTTTGGATGGCGTTTGCTCCTTGAAACTGTTTGAAAACTTTGACTTCAAGCATTTTTGACTTTTAGTTATTTATATAGTGCTATATTTAACTTCACACAGTGGAAGACGCTGTCAGAGGAAGTGTGTCAGAGGAAAGAGTGATATTTTGCATGTTTATTTGAATCTCAGCTAATATGCCAGTTATTAACGGTTGTTACCTGAGATTTTAGCACTAACATGCCTTGTTAAACTTAAATTACGTATTTATTTTAATATTTGTTGTCTCATTTTCAATGTGCTTTAACTTTTCTATTAGCTTGGTTGATATACAGTAAAATAACCCTTTCAGTCGACATCAATCCGTGAATGAAGAAAGATAATAATCTCACAGGATCAGATTTAGATCTTTAAAACCTTATAATTGGATTCAGTAAAATGTCTAAATTCCTAAGTCTTTTATAATCAACCTGTTGACTCCTACAGTCTTGGCTTTGTCATTTCATCTTATGCAGTGAGGCTCATAGACTTTTTTTAACTGCTCAAACTCGCCTGCTGCCTTCCGAATTTCATCTGATGTGACCAGATCTGCAGTTTTAAATGTTTTCCATTACTCACAGACTCCCTGTCTTACCTTTTTATCATTTTGTATTGCCTCCACACTGTCTGCTTTATTATATACAGCACTCAACAAAACTGACAAGTTGGGAACCGAATCAAATCTTCAATGGAGAAGGAGGGTCTGCTGGTGTTGACAACTAAATGTGAAAATGGCGAGAGAGACATCAACTTGGAAAAAATAAATAGTTTATGAGCTAGATATTTTTGCTCTCGCTTCCTGACTGAGGCAAATCGGTGAGGCAGATTTATCATCTGTCTAGGGAAAGACCATGAGAGAATGTAATATTGTGGTGCTTGGAGACTGATAGCACACCTAAGCTAAAAGGTTTTTCAAAATGTCTGTTTGCTTCTGCCCCTGTTCTTCATTGTTTTTTTTTTAACTTGGACCAAAAAAATGGTATCTGGGGAAATCACAGAGCTCTTGTTAGGCAACTGATGAGGCATCATTAGAATGTTGATCACATCTTTTAGAACCTTCCCTACTGTCAAATCTACACATGAACATTTATTTGTGCGTATGTGCAATTTTGTATAGGGTTGGGGTTTGGTAAGATTTTGTAATGACATATTTAAGGCTCACCAAGGCTGTATTTATTTGTTAAAAATACAGTAAAAATATATGTAATATTCTATTTTAATATTTTAAAAGGTAAGTTATTCCTTTGATAGCACATCTGAATTGTCAGTTATTACTCAAGTCTTCAGTGTAACATAATCGTTCAAAAAATAAAAATAAAAAATCTTATTCAGTGGGTGTAGAAAAGAATCCTCTCCCTCCTTTAAAATAATAAAATTTTGTTGCTTTGCAGCCCGAAACGAAGACAGAAACAGATATTGTTTTATCCAGCTGTATTTACTCTGTCCAATATACAAGTGAAAAATTTAACACCAACATAAGTCAGAAAAAAAAGAAGAAGAAAAAAGGAAAAAAAACTGAATCACTGAGCTGGAAAAAGGATCAACCCCTTGTGTCAGTATTTTGTTGAACCACCTTTTGCTTTAATTACAGCCTTAAGTCTGTTGGGATATGTCTCTATTAACTTTGCAATATTTGCCCACTCTTCTTTCCACTCTTCACTCTTCTTCTTTGCAGAACTGCTCAAGTTCAGTTAAATTTAATAGTGACTGTTTGTGGACTGCAGTCTTCAAGTCATTCCACAGATTTTCAGTGGGGTGTTTCCTGTTTCAGAAAAATACCCCCATGACAGGATATTACCCCCTCCATGCTTTGAAAGAATTAAAAGTTTAAAAGGCTTGCATTCTCCTCCAATATATATATATTTTTTTCTCTCCAGCTTTATTGTTTGTCATTTTCACTGTCCTGTCCTTTTACCGGCTCTATTATTTAAGGTGGTGTTGATGTTTATAGCACAGACAGGATGGGATGAGTTATGTGCCAAAATGTAATGCTTAAAGTTAGGGGTTTGTTCAAATTCCGAACCATATATAAAAACAATAATTACAGTGATTCTCATTTTAGTGAACATTACTGAAAATAGAGTATGTGGTTATTGTGTGACTAATTATATTTGTGCCCTGCTTTTACTGAAAGGTAAGCCCACAGAGGTATCAGTCTCTCAGGATGGCTGACCCAGGGACCCCCAAGCCTTCCCATTCATCTTCCAGCATGTCCTTGCAATCCGATACAGGGAAAGGTCACACCAAGAGCTAACGTATATCCTCCACACCAGTCCCCAGTGACGTCTCTCTAGAAGTGCCAGAGGTTGGAGGTATGAAACACAAACAAGCTACTTTGTGTTGTTGGTATTTGTCTCCCACTTTTAAATACTGTTCAAGCGGCTCTTTGATCCGCCAGTTATTTACATTATGAGTTTAATGTCATTGTGTATTTAAAATGGTGCCAGAAATGTCAGCATAACAGTACAGTGGTGCAGAGTTATTTAACATTGAAAAATGTGACAGAAATCTCCTTAACTGCCACTCTACGCTAACATCTAATGCACTCACACACATATCCGTAATTTTTTTTTAAAAAATTTTAAAGCCAACAAGTAGTGCAAAGGGGCTTTCAATAGGGAAGGAGCTGCACATTGATTGGTTCTTCCAAAATGTAATTGTAGGACCTCTGCATCTGTCTCCATTTTATATTTGTGAATTTTTCCACTCTTAATTTTTGTATTCACGTGTTGATATTCTGGCACTTTTTGCTTGATATGTTTTACTTATCCATTTTTTGATGGGTTGTGTTTTTGGGCACAATGTAAAACAAAGGTCTTGCAGAAGAACCATAATTTTATTATTCTACTCTTTCAATAAAAGGTCAGCTAGACTGAGGTGCAAAATGGTGCAACTAAGGTGGTTGTTTGAATTATTCTTTGCATTGTGTTTGTTTGGTTTCTTTTTCAGTTGAGAAAGGAAAGCCCGTCTCAGAGGTGGATATTTCAGCAGACGAAGAAGATTCCTACACAAAATGGCTGGTAATTCACTCATACATGCTAAATTACAAGCCTTTAGGCACAGACACTGATAAATCACCTCACAATGATTGGGATTCTTATCTGATTATAATCTGCAATTTATAATTTTTCCCTTGCTTGAGTCTCGTGCCTGTGGTCCTGGCTTACTAATCAGTGCTTTCATATCAGCGTTATTGAGTTCTTCTAATGATGTGAGTGAATATTTCATCTGCTCTCTACATGCTCTGTGAGCTTAAGGGTCTTGTTTGGGCCCTGTTCACATATTAGTCCTCATCACTGATTACACAAATCCAGAGGACGGCAGCAAGTTAATGTGAGAAACATTGTTAAATTCCACCCAGTGGTCTTCAGTATAGAGGAAGAAGAGAAGCATATTGTTGAACTGTAATTTCCGTTACAGGCTCATGCATATGCATGATGAGGTCTTTGGCTTAAACAAGATAGATAACCCCTAGTCACAAATGATGGCTGATGCAAATAGCACGGGAGGAAGAAGCGACTGAGAAAGTGAGGGGCATGTGGGCAGAGCCAGTCAGCAAACTTACAGAATCTCTGTCCTTTAATCAATGAGGTTAATAGAATTAATTACAGCCCTGTGGCTGGAAAAGGCAATGGCATTTGCATGCAGTGTCTCAGTGTGTCAACCCCTGCTGGGAAACCCTGTAGAAGAAGCATCTGGTGAACAGGTTGCAATGACATTTGTTATAGTAATGCACATTCACTGACATAGCCCTTTAGACAAATATCAGTATGTTTATGGTAGTTATGTGATGCTTTTAACAGAGAGATAAGTCTAGTAATTATTAATGTGATGTGTTATGCTACACAACTTCTGCGAGGATGATAGAGGTTTTGATGGAAGTGTTTCATCTAGTTTGACATGCGAAGTACTGTCTCACCATATAATTTAATGTTTAATCCAGTTTGGTTAATCTGTTCATTCAAATCAACTCATACTCTCATTGCATATGCCCTGCAATTTGACAACAGTGTACCAGTGACAAAAAAATTAACTGTAGTTGCTACATTGTTAATAGTGTTACACCATATTAAAAAAGTAGTCCTATATATAGATAAAGTGAAAGTGACATACAGCCGAGTATGGTGACCCATAGTGTGCATTTAACCCATACGCCTGGGGGAGCAGTTTGGGGTTCAGTGCCTTGCTCAAGGGCACTTCAGTCGCGGTATTGCCAGCCCAAGACTCAAACCCACGACATTAGGGTTAGGAGTCTAACTCTCTAACCATTAGGCCACGACTTCCCCAGATATTATAATAATGTAGCTCCAAATCAGTATATTAGAATGATTTCTGAAAGATCATGTGACACTGAAGACTTTAATAATGGCTGCTGAAAATTCAGCTTTGCCATCATAGGAATAAATTACATTTAAAATATAAAATATATTAATATCAATACATTAAAATTTTAATAATATTTATTTTATAGCTATAGCTTTTACAGTTTTTCTCTCAAATAAATGCATCCTTGGTGAGTGTAAGAGACTTCTTTCAAAAACATTTTAAGATTCTCTATTTCGAGAAATGATATTTAGCATCCTAATCAGAGCCTTTTGTTTCATAATCTTATAAAGACTGTGAAGATTATTCAGGGGTTGTTCATGCTTATTTTTATAATGATATTTTGAGCTTCAATTTAATGAAGGAACATGCAGAGGTTTCTCAATAAAGGCATTCTTCTTGCTTTGTGTTCATTTCTAATGCATCTGGTGACTTGCCAGGATACCACAGATCTCATTGTTAAACTGTGTGTGATGACCTCTGGTGGTCCATTAGCACTCAAAAACATGAATTGCCAGCATCTTCTCTTTCCCACTTATCTATCTTCTATCACTTTTTCTCTTTCTTTTTCTCTTTCTCTTTCTCTTTCTCTCTCCACCCAGGTGCAGTCACAGCGCCATCTAGTCTGGGCCCTGCTGGTAACCTCCTGTATACACTAGCATGTTATTTGTTGTGACTTTATAGTTGGCATAGCATTAAATAAATAAATGTCTTAACATGCAAAAATAACAGTTGTCAAGCCATGAAGGGGGTCTTGGCAGTTTTAAAATAGAATTGGGGGAAAAATAAAAATAAAAAATAAAAAAATATATTTTTTCAAACAAATTGAATTAAACATGACATTAAGTAGAAAGCCTGAAATAGTATTTTCTTATAAAACATACTCCAAAAATTTTTTATAGAGCATGCATAGTAAGGAACTGCTTAAAGTACATGCAGTCAAACTCTTTCAGAAATAATTTTGTAACACATTTTGCACATCATTTTCTTTTTCATTATTAAAGTAATGAAATTGGATGCCTGGGTGCTTCATAATTTACATGCATGCTTACTGAAGTGTATTGACCTCTCTTTTACTACCACTTTCTATTTCAGTTATGCTATTGATCCTTCCTCTTATCCATATTGCATCCATAAGCGGTTTGCTCCAAACAGGTATATGTTTCTTACACATTTGGTTAAGGCCAAGCACTACTGACCTGAAATCATATTCCCGTTTTGTATTTCGATTTGTTCTCCATTGGCGCAACAGGCATGGCTGATTCAGAATCTGACTGAGCTTCTACACCATCAGCCATTCAGAGGTAATCACCTGGCACAGTGGAGCACCGTGATGGTTCAATTATTATACTCATCAGTCCAATCAGCACACCCACATCACCCAGAGCAGCACAACTCTGACTAAACAAAAAATAACACAGCCACCAATCACAGGCTCTTTGCACAAGGGGAAAGGCACTGCTGCAATACTCCCGTGTAACTATAAAGTCGTTCAGCAATTTTAACAATTCGCCTTTTGGTGCTCCTTTTTAAGCACATCAAGGTGTAAAGACTGAGGGCCAAGAAATACATTTTAAAAAGCCAATGGAGATGCATACAAAGATGATTCTACAACCCGAATTCCGGAAAAGTTGGGACTTTTTTAAATTTTAATAAAATGAAAACTAAAAGACTTTCAAATCACATGAGCCAATATTTTATTCACAATAGAACATAGATAACATAGCAAATGTTTAAACTGAGAAAGTTTACAATTTTATGCACAAAATGAGCTCATTTCAATTTTGATTTCTGCTACAGGTCTCAAAATAGTTGGGACGGGGCATGTTTACCATCGTGTAGCATCTCCTTTTCTTTTCAAAACAGTTTGAAGACGTCTGGGCATTGAGGCTATGAGTTGCTGGAGTTTTGCTGTCGGAATTTGGTCCCATTCTTGCCTTATATAGATTTCCAGCTGCTGAAGAGTTCGTGGTCGTCTTTGACGTATTTTTCGTTTAATGATGCGCCAAATGTTCTCTATAGTTGAAAGATCTGGACTGCAGGCAGGCCAGGTTAGCACCCGGACTCTTCTACGACGAAGCCATGCTGTTGTTATAGCTGCAGTATGTGGTTTTGCATTGTCCTGCTGAAATAAACAAGGCCTTCCCTGAAATAGACGTTGTTTGGAGGGAAGCATATAATGCTCTAAAACCTTTATATACCTTTCAGCATTCACAGAGCCTTCCAAAACATGCAAGCTGCCCATACCGTATGCACTTATGCACCCCCATACCATCAGAGATGCTGGCTTTTGAACTGAATGCTGATAACATGCTGGAAGGTCTCCCTCCTCTTTAGCCCGGAGGACACGGCGTCCGTGATTTCCAACAAGAATGTCAAATTTGGACTCGTCTGACCATAAAACACTATTCCACTTTGAAATAGTCCATTTTAAATGAGCCTTGGCCCACAGGATTTTTGCATGATAGAGCTTTAGTTGGCATCTGCTGATGGCACGGCGGATTGTGTTTACCGACAGTGGTTTCTGAAAGTATTCCTGGGCCCATTTAGTAATGTCATTGACACAATCATGCCGATGAGTGATGCAGTGTCGTCTGAGAGCCCGAAGACCACGGGCATCCAATAAAGGTCTCCGGCCTTGTCCCTTACGCACAGAGATTTCTCCAGTTTCTCTGAATCTTTTGATGATGTTATGCACTGTAGATGATGAGATTTGCAAAGCCTTTGCAATTTGACGTTGAGGAACATTGTTTTTAAAGTTTTCAATTTTTTTACGCAGTCTTTCACAGATTGGAGAGCCTCTGCCCATCTTTACTTCTGAGAGACTCTGCTTCTCTAAGACAAAGCTTTTATAGCTAATCATGTTACAGACCTGATATCAATTAACTTAATTAATCACTAGATGTTCTCCCAGCTGAATCTTTTCAAAACTGCTTGCTTTTTTAGCCATTTGTTGCCCCCGTGCCAACTTTTTTGAGACCTGTAGCAGGCATTAAATTTTAAATGAGCTAATTAAGTGGATAAAAGTGTAAAATTTCTCAGTTTAAACATTTGCTACGTTATCTATGTTCTATTGTGAATAAAATATTGGCTCATATGATTTGAAATTCCTTTAGTTTTCATTTTATTAAAATTTAAAAAACGTCCCAACTTTTCCGGAATTCGGGTTGTAATACCATACCGCAAATTTGCCTTGAATCTGTTTTAATTAAGTTAAAAAATAACAGTGAGGTATAACAGACGGATATATTGATGTTAGCCATGCCTTTTCCAAAAATAACAGCACAGGCTTTGTTCATTCTTGCTCAGTGAGGTAAATCCTTGCCAGTTTGTCTCTCTCATTCACCAAAGATGAAGAATTTGGGCTGGAATTTGTACTAAATAAATATAGATACTGTATACCCATTCCTACACAAAAATGCCCCACACTCCATATGATTAGACACACAAATACACACACATGCACATTTTTCACTTCTCAGCCAGCTGACTCATTCACTCATTCTCATTTACTTTTTTTTATGTCTCATTTTCCCTCTGGTGTATCCCGTTTATTTGTCTTTGTTCTCCCTGTAAAGTCCAATCGAATGCTGCCATTGTGTTCCTACACTCTGTGTAGTTCTATGTCTCATAACTACTGTCACGGAATGAAGCAGCTGGCTAACTTGTACACACTGGCCTTGTTCCTTTTAATCTTTTCATCTCGCAACACGCTACGCATTTTGGATCTCGCCCTTTATTCTCCTCCATCATACTTCTCCTTCCAAAAATTTCAGGAGACAGACCTCTGTTATCTTTTAATCTGCCTTTCACTCTTTAAATGCTTGTTAAATTGGATGCAGCAAGAATCATTCTGATGTACACCATCAGAGCAGCATATACTGTAGAAAGCAACAAAGAAAGCAAACAGTAGTCGTAAAAACCATTTGTAATGGCTGACACGTGCCACACGGGCATAAAAGCATAGCAGTAAACTTTTATTGTGTTACCGTTTTATGCTCTGGTGTTGATTCATTTCATGCAAACATGCAAAACACTATAATGTGGGCCAGATTTGCTGTCTGCAGCAGTGAGAATGATGAGTGACATGATGGATGTGATGATGTGCTGTACATGGTGTTGCTTTTATGGATGACTTTCACAGATCAAATTATTAGGTCCAAAAGTTGTTCTTCTCCACAGACAGCAGATATACAACTGCTGGGCAGCAAAGTGCTGTACGTCCCTCTGGAGGCTCTGCAGCACCGCCCAGAGGAGACCGTCACGAACAAGAGTCTAATGCGAAGGCTGGAGTGTAAGACTGTGCTCGTGTGTGTGTATGGGTGCTTATGTGTGTAAATGGGTGCGTGAGGGCTTGAATGATTTCTGATTGAGTGGACTGTGAGGAATGAACTGTGTGAAAAGTACATAAGATATCGTATGCAGGAAATTTCATCTACCGTGACAGTTTTTAGCTAGAGCCTGTGAGTGTGATTTACACAGTAACCACAGCTGAAGGGCAAAAATAAAGGACTAATTCAATTCAACACTGCCATGCTGCTCTAAGACAGTTAAAGGAGTCTTTATTAAATTTGGCGGTCCTGGAGGGGTCCAGGGTTAAAGGGACATACTGGAGGCACTTGGAGGTGTTGGAGAAAAAAATTTTTTTTAGAAGCTAGCTTAAGAAAAAAGAAACCACAGGACACGGTATGAATGAGACCCCACTTAGGGTCTTTTACAGCAGGCAGCAGAGCTGTTTGCCCTCCAAGCACTTTTATTTAAAATTTCTTCAAATCAACATGAAGTCAGAAGTTAACCTTCTTTATACAGGCTTAGTTTAATGTAAAGGTGCATCTCAAAAAAATTTGAATATCATGGAAAAGGTCTTTATTTTTTGTAATTTAATTTAAAAAAGCAAACTTTCTTATATTCTAGATTAATTGCACACAAAGTGAAATATTTCAAGAGTTCAATAGTTTTTTTTTATTCTGATGGTTATGACGTACAGCTTAGGAAAAATACAAATTCAGTATCTCAAAAGATTTGAATAATCCATTTTGAGGTTGATTAGTTTCATTTTACTGGGTACCTCTTGGGTTAGTTTAGAACATTCAACCACAATTATGGGAAATACTACTGACTTGACAGTTGTCCAGAAGACAATCATCAACACCCTCCAGAAGGTGGGTAAGCCAGAAAAGGTCATTGCTGAAAGGGCTGGCTGATCACAGAGTGCTGTATCAAAACATATTCATAGAAAGTTGACTGTAGGGAAAAAGTGTGGTAGGAAAAGGTGCACAAGCAACAGGGATGACTACAGCCTTGGTAAGATTGTCTGGAAAAGCCGATTCAAGAACATGGGAGTGCTTCACAAGGAGTGGACTGAACCCGGAGTCAGCGCATCAAGAGTCGCCACACTAAGACATCTTCAGGAAAAAGGCTACAGCTGTTACATTCCTAGGACCAAGCCACTCCTAAAACATCAAAAAACATCAGAAGCATTTCACCTGGGGTAAGGATAAAAAACTGGACTGTTGCTCAGTGGTCCAAAGTCCTCTTTTAAGATGAAAGTAAATTTAGCATTTAATTTGGAAATCAAGGTCTGGAGTCTGGAGGAAGACTGGAGAGGCACAGAAGCTGCTTGAAGTTCAGTGTGAAGTTTCTGAAGTAAGTGATAATTTGGGTGCCATGACGTCTGCTGGTGTTGGTCCATTGTGTTTTAGTCCAAAGTCAATGCAGCCATCTACCAGGAGATTTTGTAGCATTTTATGCTTCCATCTGCTGTCAAGCTGTATGGAGATGCTGATTTCATTTTGCAGCAGGACTTAAGCACCTGCCCACAGTGCCAAAACCACTTCCAAGTGGTTTGCTGACCATGATATTATTATGCTTGATTAGCCAGCCAACTCACCTGACCTAAGCCTCACAGAGAATCTATTAGATATTGTGAAGAGGAAGATAAGTAACATGACAAACAATACAGAGCATCTGAAGGCCACTATCAAAGCAACCTGGGCTTCAATAACACCTCAGCAGTGCTACAGGCTGATTGCCTCCATGCCACGCTGCATTGAAGCAGTAATTCGTGCAAAAGGAGCCCCATCCAAGTATTGAATGCATAATTAAACCTGCTTTGGAAATCTTGAAAATGTATTTTTTTATATTGATCTTTGAGAAAATATTCGTTTTTTTTTTAGATACAGAATTTTAATTTTAAAAGCTGTAAATCATAACCATAAGAATTCAAATGAAAAACAATATTTTCGTTTGTGTGCAATGAATCTAAAATATAAGAAAGTTTGCTTTTTTTGTATTAAATTACAAAAAATAAAGAACTTTTCCATGATATTCAAAAAAAAATTAGATGCACCTGTATGTTAATATATACTGTTCAAAAATCGGTATGATTTTTTTATATGTTTTTAAAAATCTATCGTGCTCACCAAGGTGCCATTTATTTGATCAGAAATACAGTAAAAACAGCCATTCCAGCCATTTGACCTCCAAAAAATTATATAGAATATTATTTCTGTTTGTATTGTATTGATTGTTTGTTTTTTTTGTCAAAACTGAATGACTTACTCTGGCTCTGAGATGACTTTCCTTTTTGGCTGACTTTACTATACCAAATATTGATTTAGGCTATTGCTGTATGCAAAAAAAATGTTCCCAATAGTTAATAGTAATTTAATGCTATTAATGATATTGATATGGTTTTAATTAAGGAAATCATTGGTGCAATTGTTAAACCATTAACTCATATTTATAATTTGTCTTTCAAAACAGGTGTATTCCCAAGCAAAATGAAAATTGCTAAAATCATTCCACTATATAAATCTGGATTGAAAAATAAATTCACAAATTATAGGCCATTGTCTTTACTCTCTCAGTTCTCCAAAATATTAGAAAAATTGTATGTAATCAGATTGAATAATTTTATTGAGAAGCATGAATTATTGGTTGATAGTCAATATGGATTCAGGTCAAACAGATCTACATCAATGGCAATTATGGAGTTAATTGAAGACATTACCAGTGCTATAGATAACAAACAATATGCAGTGGGAGTATTTATTGATTTAAAAAAAGCTTTCGATACAATTGATCATAGTTTGTTAATCAATAACTGGAAAAGTATGGTATCAGAGGAATTGCATTAGATTGGATGAAAAGTTACATAAGTAACAGACTACAATTTGTTCAAATGGGGGAGTTCAGATCAGATTGTTTGGGTATCACCTGTGGAGTACCACAGGGGTCAATATTGGGTCCAAAATTATTTATAATGTACATAAATGACATATGTAGTGTGACTAACCGTCTAAAATTTGTGATTTTTGCTGATGATACTAATATTTTCTGTTCAGGGGAAAATCTGAAGCAGCTGTTGGAAGGGGTCACATCAGAAATTAATAAATTAAAAATATGGTTTGACTTAAATAAATTATCGTTAAATCTAGATAAAACCAAATTTATGCTTTTTGGTAATCGTAAAACTGACACACAAGTAAAAGTTATGATTAATAATGTTAAAATAGAAAGAGTCTATGAAAACAAATTTTTGGGTGTGATTCTTGATCATAAAATTTGTTGGAAACCACACATCAAATACGTTAGAACAAAAGTAGCGCAGAGTATTGGATTAATGGGGAAAGCAAGGCATGTATTGAGTAAAAGAGCACTTTTTATTTTGTATTGTTCACTTGTGTTGCCTTATTTAAATTATTGTGTTGAAGTATGGGGTAACACCTACAAAACCACCTTACAAACATTAAGTACATTACAAAAAAGAGCTATTAGAATAGTAAACAAGGTAGGTTATCTTGAGCATACTAATTTACTATATTTAAAATTGCACACTTTGAAGTTTAAAGATCTCGTTAAACTTAAGACTGCTCAATTAATCTATAAAGCAATAAATAAACAGTTGCCTAAAAACATACAACAGTTATTTACAGATAGGGTTGGGGGTTATAACTTGAGAGGGGATTTAAATTTGAGTCAACATAGGACTCGGACAAAACTCAAAAGTATGTGTGTTTCGATTTGTGGGGTGCTTCTGTGGAATGGTCTGAGCAGTTCAATCAAACAAAGTGTTAATATGTTGCAATTTAGAAAAAGGTACAAAAGTTTTATGCTTGATAAGTATAGAAATGGAGAGGGTGAATGATAATTCATTATGGTGGGAAAGAATGCTTGATAATGGTTTTTGTATATGCTTTTTTCTTCATCTTAATATTAAGATAACGCTTTATTTAATTTAGTATTTTTTTTTGTTGTATTATTTAAAATGTTATGTTAATTTTTCTTGTTAGATTGTGAATTGGTTTGGGTAGTTACTGGGGGTAGTTTTTGATAAGCCTAGGGCTTCTAACTATCCCTTTTCGAACAGTTTGATTATTATATTATTATGTTATACATGTTTGTTTATTTATATGGATATTTCTTATGAATTGCTGTCATTTTTATTTTTTATTTTTTTATGAATTGTTCGAAATAAAGATTAATTCAATTAAATTCAATTCAATTCAATTCAATGCTGGTTCTGTAAGTTGGTCATGGCTAAAATGCCAAATAGCGGTAGATTTGAAAACAAGCATTACCAATGGGATGTGTTGAGATGCTCTTGAGGGTGAACTTGACCTTCAGCATCCATATCCTCAAAAAGCCATCTCTAAAGTGAGATTTGACAGAGTTTCAGGAGCAGGGTAGTCATCCACAACTGCATTTCAATTTGATCAATTTGATAGAATCACTAAAAGCATTAAATTTAGCCTAAATAATCAATGAAATATCATGCAAAAGTGTTTAGAACTTTGCAAATGATGCATATTTAAATTAAACTTTCTGCTGAACTCTGATGTCAACGATTCTGTGCAGACCTGTTGGTTTGATTAAATAGAACCTCTTCACAAACCTAAACACTCTTTTTTCCTCTCTCTCTTTCTGTTTCCTAGTGGTGATGATCCACTGGACACGTCAAATAAAAGCAGTGCTGAGCCCTCAATCTGTGAGCATCATAGGAGACACCTCGGGCCCTCTGGAGGAGATCTCTTTTCAGAAGAGCCGCTGTGGTAATCTGGACAGCATTAGTAAGCAGCTGCAGAAACCTGGAGTCTGTCATATACAGGCGATTCTGCAACTCTATAAATCAACCTACATCCCACCCTTCTGTAAACTAGCCAAGCAGATCCATGTACAGCTGAGCATCTACGTGTGTGTGTGTCCAGGGGTGTGTAAAAATATGTGTGGGGCTACATGGCAGAACCTGAGCCGAGTGGTAATGGGCTGAAAAAGAATATTCTCTGGCTGTTAATGATTTATATGCGGCTTCTGAATGGCTTCTCTTCACCCATTGGAAATGAGGCCGTCTCACATTCAGACTCCGCTATTACGAGTTGGCCCGGGTTCTCATTTCAACAGGAGATAGTGCATGTCTGTCAGCACTACTCATTGCTCCTTAACACAGATTTTGGATCAGTTTATGGTTGTTCTTGTAATGACTCAAGATTGTGGTTTAGATAGAGGAAGCTGGCCCTGCATCAGTATGGAGGACACGTGTCCCTTTTTCTATTTGTTATGCCTCCAGCTTCATACTGCGCAAAACTTCAAGCCTGCAGCAACTTGTCAGGAGAAAGCAGGCTGGATTCAGGTGCGGGTAAACTCAAGGCTTTATTCACAAAGCGGAGACAGAGAAGAAAGAGTCACGCTCCACAGGTTTCACTCGCAGTGACAGGATGAACAGCAGATGAGTCACGTTTCACAGGATTCACTCATAGTGACAGGATGAACAGCAGATGAGTCACGTTTCACAGGATTCACTCGTAGTGACAGGATGAACAGCTGAAGCTACTAGGAGCTCTGGGCTTGTAAGAACTAGAGCAGAGAAATAAGCCAAACACACTGGAGCCTGAGGACAAGACACGACAGGGTGAGTACAAAGAACTGCTAGATGATCGAAGCTATTGGAACGAATAACAACAGTCTGACAATAGACAGAGAAACACAGGGAATAATAAAGGGGAAAAAATTAGAAGGACATAGAGAACAGGTGGCGAGCAATTATGGTTAACAACGGGGAACAAGGGAGGCGGGGAAAACACAAACAGGCAGACGTGGTGAGCTGTCACCATCCCAACACACACACACCCACACCAAAAAGACAGGTGATTAGCCCCGAGACCCGACAGTACCCCCCCTCCCAGGAGCGTCACCTGGCGCTCTAGGAAGGAGCCTACCTCGATGCCGCCGGAAGTCCTCAATCAACGAACGGTCCAGAATGTCCCGGGACGGCACCCAACACCTCTCCTCTGGACCATACCCCTCCCAGTCCACAAGATACTGAAACCCCCTGCCGCGGCGCCGCGCATCGAGTAATCTCTTAACCGTATAGGTAGGAGATCCATCCACAAGACGAGGGGGTGGGGGGGTGGGGCGATTGCAAGCAGGATTAAGGGGGGAAGAGAACACAGGCTTGACCCTGGAAACATGAAACACCGGGTGAACCCGACCAAGAGTAGGAGGGAGCTTGAGCCTGATCGCCACCGGACTAACCACCTTGGTGATGCGGAAAGGCCCAATGAATCTGGGTGCCAGCTTACGAGAAGGCGCCCGGAGAGGCAGATCCTTGGTAGAGAGCCAAACCCGTTGACCACACACATAGGTAGGAGGAGAGGACCGGCGACGATCAGCTGCAGCCTTGGTTCTGTCAGAGGCTTGGACCAAAATCCTCCTGACTCTCTCCCAGGTGCGACGGCAGCGCTGGACGAAAGCCAGGGCGGATGGAACCGCTGCGTCGGGTTCCTGTGATGGGAACAGAGGTGGATTATAACCAAGAGCACACTCAAAAGGGGACATACCTGACGCGGCCGCAGGAAGGGTGTTATGGGCGTATTCTGCCCAGGAGAGCTGCTGACACCAGGAACTCTGATTGTTGGATGCTAGACAGCGGAGCATTCTTCCTAGATCCTGGTTGGCCCGCTCACACTGCCCATTGGTCTGAGGATGAAAACCAGATGACAGACTAGCAGAGGCCCCAATCTGTCTACAAAATTCCCTCCAGAACCGGGAGACGAACTGGGGACCCCTATCAGAAACCACATCCACCGGTAACCCGTGGAGACGGAAGACGTGATCCACCACCAGTTGGGCGGTCTCCCGGGCGGAGGGTAGCTTGGGCAGGGGAATAAAATGAACCGCTTTGGAAAAGCGATCCACCACCGTGAGAATTACAGTGTTTCCCTTCGACGGAGGAAGCCCAGAGACGAAATCAAGGGCAATGTGTGACCAAGGACGGGAAGGGATAGGGAGAGGATGCAGTAGACCATCAGGTGGGCGATTGACAGGCTTACTTTGGGCACATGTGGGGCAGGCCAACACAAACTGTCTAACATCTGCGGCCATAGTAGGCCACCAAAAACGCTGTCGGATGGCAGACAACGTTCTCCGAATACCTGGATGGCAGACTAACCTGGATGAGTGACCCCACTCAAGGACCTCAGAGCGCAGCGCAGCCGGCACCAGCAACCTGCCCGCCGGACACTCTCCCGGCACCTGCACCCCTCGACCGGCCTCCTCAACTCGCTGCTCGATACCCCACGAAAGAGCCCCGACCACCACCCCCTCAGGAAGGATGGCCTCGGCCGCAAACTCCCCCCCCGGAGCACCGAACAGGCGAGAGAGGGCGTCAGGCTTGGTGTTCTTTGATCCCGGCCGGTACGAGAGGGTGAAATTGAATCTGGCAAAGAAGAGCGGCCAGCGGGCCTGACGCGAGCTCAGCCTCTTGGCCGAACGGATGTATTCAAGGTTCTTGTGATCCGTCCAGACCAAGAAGGGCTGCGCTGACCCCTCCAACCAATGACGCCACTCACCCAAGGCCAATCGTACCGCCAGCAGCTCTCTGTTGCCGATGTCATAGTTACGTTCTGCAGGGCTGAGACGACGAGAGAAGAATGCACAAGGATGAACCTTCCCATCATGGAGGGAACGCTGAGATAGAACTGCGCCAACCCCAACGTCAGAAGCATCAACCTCGACAATGAACTGGGCCTCCGGATCTGGAACCATCAGAATAGGTGCAGAGACAAAACGGGACTTTAAAATGTCAAAGGCTACCTGCGCTTCCCGGTTCCACCTGAAAGACACCTTAGTGGAGGTTAAGGCTGTCAGCGGTGCAGCGATCTGACCAAAATTCCGGATGTAACGCCGGTAGAAGTTGGCAAAACCCAGGAAACGCTGCAGAGCCTTCCGGGAGTCAGGGACCGGCCACTGGGCAACAGCTTCAATCTTAGCGGGATCAGGCTTGATCCCCTCCGTAGAAATAATATGGCCAAGGAACGTAACAGACTCAGCGTGGAATTCGCACTTCTCCGCCTTGACAAACAACTGGTTCTCTAGTAACCGCTGGAGAACCCGTCTGACATGCTGGGTGTGTAATTGGAGAGAAGAAGAAAAAATCAAAATATCATCCAAATACACAAAGACAAATTGATTAATCATGTCACCCAACACGCTGTTGACGAGTCCCTGGAAAACGGCTGGAGCATTGGTCAGACCAAACGGAAGAACCAAGTACTCGTAGTGTCCCGAAGGGGTGTTAAATGCCGTCTTCCACTCATCCCCCTCCCGAATGCGCACCAAGTGGTAGGCGTTGCGCAGGTCTAACTTGGTGAAGACCCGAGCTCCCTGTAACAATTCAAAAGCAGAAGACATTAAAGGTAGGGGGTACCTGTTCTTGATAGTAATGTCATTCAAACCTCTGTAATCAATACAAGGGCGCAGGGAGCCGTCCTTCTTCTGAACAAAGAAAAACCCTGCACCAGCGGGAGAGGAGGAATGGCGGATGAGCCCAGCTTGAAGTGACTCACGTATGTACTTGTCCATGGCCTCTCTCTCTGGACCTGAAAGGGAATATAAACGACCCTTAGGCGGAGAGGAGCCCGGGAGGAGATCAATGGCACAGTCGTAGGGGCGATGCGGAGGTAGCGAGGTGGCCCGGGCCCTACTGAAGACCACCCGAAGATCATGGTACTCCGCCGGAAAACCAGTCAGGTCAGAGGGATCCTCCTGAGGAACACAAGACACAGAGACAGGACAAAAAGCAGCACCCAAACATGACACGTGACAAGACTGACTCCAGGCTAAAACAGAATTATAGACCCAATCAATGTGGGGATTGTGCTTGTGCAACCATGGGTGTCCCAGAACTAAAGGAGCCTTAGGGGAATCAATAATAAACAGTTCAATCCGCTCATGATGACTGCCAGCAATATGGAGGTCTATCTTGGGAGTGACGTGGGTGATGGTGGTAAGGGGACGGCCAGCTAATGACCATGCTGAAACGGGGCTAGCCAAAGGAACAAGCGGGATCTTCCAACGTTGAGCAGAGGCAGCATCAAGGAAGTTCCCCTCAGCCCCTGAGTCCACAAGGGCGAGTCCAGTGTGTGAATGACTCTGGAAGGAGAGTTGGAACGGCAGCTGAGTGCGTGTTGCAGGAGAGCTTGAGCTGAGAACCGTGCCCACCAGGACGCTCCGCCTCACTGGTGGACCCTGGCCCTTTAATGGGCACTGAAGGGCGAAGTGGCCTCCCTTGCCGCAGTATAGACACGCCCCCGACAACAGACCCTCCTGCTTCTGCCGTGGTGTAAGCCGTAGACGACCCAACTGCATGGGCTCCTCCTCCGAGGGCTGTCGGCTGACTAAACTGGCTGAAGAGAACTCTAGGTGGCGCCACGGGGCGGGTGTTTGCCGTTGTTTGCGGCGCCGGCTGAGACGACCCTCAATGCGGAGCGCGAGACTAATGAGCCTATCCAATTCCCGCGGGAGCTCTATGGCCGCGAGCTCATCCGAAATGGCGAAATCCAACCCCTCAAGAAAACGAGCGTGCAGCGCGCTCTCATTCCAGCCGCATGCCGCAGCTAAAGTCTGGAACTGGATAGCATAGTCAGTCACGGAGCTCCTCCCCTGAGACAGTCGTGATAACTGGGCCGCCGCCTCGTCACCCTGAGCAGAGCGATCAAACAATTTGGCCATCTCTTGACTGAAAACCGCGAAAGTGGCACAACAGGGAGCCCGCGATCTCCAAACGGCGATACCCCATTCGCGGGCACGGCCCGAGAGGAGTGTAAGGACGTAAGCCACCTTGGTCTCTTCATTAGCGTAACGCCGGGGCTGCAGAGAAAACACCAGCGAGCATTGGGAGAGAAACGCTTGACAGGCGTTAGGATCGCCATCGTAGACCGGCGGATTGTTGGCATGGGGTTCGGACTCGTGTGACATACCGGTGTGAGGAACGGGACCCCGGCTCGTTGCCTCTTGCTGAAGATCGTCCACCCGTGTGAGGAGTTCGGAGACTCGGGCACTGAGAACTTCCACATCCAGCGCGGTGGTGTTGAGCTGAGGGGCATGCTGCCCGATCAACACTCCCTGTTGAGCGAGAGCCGCGCGAAGCGGACCAGATCCCGCTGAATCCATAATATGGTCAGACTGTTCTGTCAGGAGAAAGCAGGCTGGATTCAGGTGCGGGTAAACTCAAGGCTTTATTCACAAAGCGGAGACAGAGAAGAAAGAGTCACGCTCCACAGGTTTCACTCGCAGTGACAGGATGAACAGCAGATGAGTCACGTTTCACAGGATTCACTCGTAGTGACAGGATGAACAGCAGATGAGTCACGTTTCACAGGATTCACTCGTAGTGACAGGATGAACAGCTGAAGCTACTAGGAGCTCTGGGCTTGTAAGAACTAGAGCAGAGAAATAAGCCAAACACACTGGAGCCTGAGGACAAGACATGACAGGGTGAGTACAAAGAACTGCTAGATGATCGGAGCTATTGGAACGAATAACAACAGTCTGACAATAGACAGAGAAACACAGGGAATAATAAAGGGGAAAAAATTAGAAGGACATAGAGAACAGGTGGCGAGCAATTATGGTTAACAACGGGGAACAAGGGAGGCGGGGAAAACACAAACAGGCAGACGTGGTGAGCTGTCACCATCCCAACACACACACACCCACACCAAAAAGACAGGTGATTAGCCCCGAGACCCGACAGCAACTGTTGTCCTTCATTTAATCTCCAAAGCCTCTAAAAATCAGTGTGACTAGAGTGAAATAATTAAAAATCAGGCCTGTTTAACCTTCATGGGCACCCAAGGCTGCTTGTAAAAGTGGCGTTATGGAGTCAGCTGTGTGCCCGATCACTGTTGTGTACGGTGGCAGTCAACAAAGGATCTTGATCCAGGAGCAAGTTCCACTGGGGTAAAAACCCTTTAAGCTCATTCAGATGTCACTGACTTTGACCTTAACTGTGCCAAACTGACTTTAGATGAGTAAAATCATGGCAATGTAAAGGTGTTGTTCTCAGTTATTTGACCTGGTTTTGGTAGTGATCAATTTGGGAGGAGCATGTTCATCCAATATAGGTCTGTCTATCGTTCTTTCATCTATCGTTCATTTGATCATTCTGTCTATCATTCTATATCAAGTTCTGTCTACTTTCCAACACTGAAGTAACATTGACTCTTGTTTTGTTCTTCAGGACAGTGCTTTGAAGGCTCAGTCAGACATCTCCATCCTATCCCTCTTGAAAGAGCCATGTGAATAGCTCGCTCAGATTAAACCTCGTGAGATTGCACCCAAACTTGCTTACATCCTTGACCTCATCCATGTGATATGGGTCAACTCCAGCCACTACAACAGCCGTGACAGGAACACGGCTCTATTATGCAAGGTACCTAATTATCCTGATTCATTCAGGAACGCTAATATGTGTTTGCTCAGAGATACACAACTCATAACTCTTCTGTGGCTTTGTTTGGAACTATTTTCTTTGATGGAGCAAAAATAGACAATAGCTGGCAATATTTTGTCTGAAGTTACTCAGTATTAACTTATTTAACTTGTTTAAAATAAGTTTTGCTACTGCTAGAATGTTGTGGTTAATATGTAATCCTTTTTTTAGCATGATTGTTACATTGGCTGTGCAGAATGATTGAATAAAGCGATATATTGTAGGTAATCTCTTTATGATATAATTGAGTGAATTGATTTTCAGTGCTGTGACAGTGAAGATTGATCCACTGCACCCTTTTATTGCTATGCACAAGCCTTTGTCTAGGCTCACAGATCAATCACTTCATGAATAATTTTGTATGAATCAGCTAAGTTCTCATGCTCAATCCACTCACACAGACCTGTAGTCATAATAGTACCTGCTGCCTGGATCCCACATCCCCCCTTCTCTGCTTTCTGCACATCAAAGTTTGGATTGCTTTGGGCTCCACCACATAGACAAGCCATCAGCCACAGTTGTGTAGCACATGTAACACGTGTTCTTCAGATCAGAGGAGCGGGGCCTTGCGTCTCTACACCACTCGCTAGCATCGCTTCACTTGCTTTTCATTTCCATCCCTGGCTCCTTGAGAGCGTCAGGGAAACCGTTTAACCTTCTGTAATTACGGTCTGACCCTTCCTCTGCTGGAATCACATGGTACTACTGCCACTTTGTTTCCCTCTCTTTTTGTCTGTTTCATTTTTCTTTTTTTCCTCTCTTTCATTCTCTTTCAAAACACATCAAGGCAAATCAGACTGCTATAAAAAAACATTTGGTCTAATCGTTTCCTGAGAAGTGAGACTGTGCACACATTTTGAAATGCCCACATTAAATTAGCAATTGTTTTTCAGAGGGCCAATTTGATTCTCTGAGGTCACATTTGCACCTTTGACCTGCATGTGCTGAATGAGTTCAAGTCTGGACAATCTTTTTTCCAGTTTGTTTCCTTTTTGTTCAAACTTAAAGGGATAGTTCCAAACCTGTATGACTTTCTCTTTTCAGTGAAAACAAAAAAATGTACACCGTAAAATATTGACATCCTGTTAAATTTACAGTAAAAGAAACTGCCAGAAATTCATTTTGGGTGTTACAGGATGCCTATATTTTTTACAACTAATAACTGTATATTTCATTCCAGTGATATGTTTAAGTGATTGTCACATACCAATCTACGCGAAGTACCAAAGTTAGCTTTTTACTATAAAATGTAATGTAATGTTAACCACCATGATGATTCTGATGTGACAACAAAAAGCCACATGATGAATCTGAGTTCACTGTAAGGTGCTTTTCCATTAAACATGGTCAATACTTGTATAGACGTGCACAGGGTCACTCCCACAAAGATAAAACATCATCATCGTAACACACAACACTAAAATAATGCAATAAACATTAAACATTATCTAAATAGCTCAAATGCAACCCAAAATGTTCATTACTGATAACAAAAATAAGAAGAAGCAAAATTATTTACATAAAATATAATCATGTGATGTCAAGCAGGTACCAAGTTAACCATATGCAGGTTTTTACTGTGGCAAATTGCAGTGAGTTTTAAAATGGTTTGCCTATGCAATAAAAGTCAACAGGGTACAATGTTGATTCAAACCCTTTTGACTTTAACTAACTAGTTAAACTAACAAATATTGCTACAAGTGTGACTGCATCATATAATAACTGCTGTTAATAATGTTCATCGTCTGGCTGACTACGTCCTGTATTAATTTTTCTGAAAAATCCTGTCATATGCAGACAAACTGACAGTCACCACTTATAAGCTACTACTAAATATTGTAGAAACATAATTTTCTGTAAAGTTGCTTTTAATGATTTGTATTGTAAAAAGCACTGTACAAATAAACTTGAATTGAATTGAAAACTTAAATTTAACTGTGTAGACAAAAACAGTTAAAATACCAATTTTATACAGGTTTAACACAACATGAGGGTGTGTAAAAGATAACAGAATTTACATTTTAGGGTGAATTACCTCTTTAGCACAAGCTCTGCTTAGTCATTACAGCACCACCCCTCAACCTTCTGTACATCAACAACACTGTAATCCTTTACACACTCTTAACCAGGTCAAATGCCTGCGGTTCAGTCAAGTGTGCTCTCTGCCCTTTGTTCTTAACTTGTCAAATAAAGACTATCCTATGTGAAAGGTTCTATTGTGTTAGGTCAGTGCTTGTGATATAAAAATGGCTCGCTATAATGATTTTTGAAGTGAAGTAAAGTTCTCCTCTCCTGCAATGAAAAATAACCTTCATCAGTTTACTTGCATTTTTTTTTTCTGTGGAAAATTTAATTTCTATTTGCCTGGGTGAAAGATTACTGGGACTTATATAGGCCCTTTCTGTGGAGATTTTTATGTTTTTATTGTTATTGTATGAAATAATGTTGCCATTTTTCTCATGGCAGTTCCAAAATGCCTTGAATGTACTGTGAGTTTAAATCACCCGCTAAGGTCCATTAATGCTCACTGACTTGAATCTTGTACCTGGTTCACAGATTTGGCTCACGGTCCTAAAGGACTGGTGGGAGATCAACTTCCCCTGACCAAATTTGAAAAGAAACATTTTATAATAAATTGAGGAAACTATTCTAAAATCAGAGTGTAATGTTGATTTCTATCAACACCCATATACAAATAAATCTAAATGGTCTGTAAAGTCCACCCAGTGCTTTGTTGTCATTGGCTGCGTGCAGTGGCGTGTTAGCAGTGCTGTGTTTAATGAAGGTGAAATGGGCCCTGGTATTTGCACTCTTTTTCAGTGGGTTTCTCCCTCTCTAAGATGTAAAATAACATAAGAAACCTGATTATTTCAGCAGGGAAGCATTTTATTGTGCTTGCAGTGAGGATGGAGAGAAAGAACCGAGGTAGAGAGAAAAGGCATGGAGCAAAACTTGCTTTCTTGATTCAGTTTCCAGTCAGAGGTTTCCAGCTAATAATTTCCAATCAGAGGGCATTTGAGTCACGATGTGTGTGTTTGTGCGTGGATTTGTATGTGTGTGTCACAACCACCTTCCCTCGTCTCTCCCTCAGGGCTTCAGCATTTCTTTTATTTGTTTTCAGTTAGTTTTTTCACCCCGTCCTATTTCTCAGAGCTGGTCGAGCCAACACTGGATTTAATATCATTTTCCAATCAGCCAGCGCTAGAGGCCATGGACTTTGGACTCCGGTGTGCTTTTCCGTTTAATACCAAGAAAAAAACAAGGTAAAGAAAGAGTTCAAATACATAAGGGCTTCAAAAGAATAATTTATAATAATTTGCCGGCATTCCGAGACTGATGTGCTCATTGTTATTTCGTACATGAGATTCACAGCTCATGCCGTCTGCTTTCCGCAGTATATTCCCTGATATGAAACACCATCTGCTGTGGTTTCTTAAAACTCAGTGCCTGTCATCTATTCTTACCTCCTACGTCCACCTAACCCTACTCTCAGCTCCCAAAAGAAAGCCAGCGAAAGTTAAGCCACGCTTCTCTGCTGATTTTCAAGAGCTGATGTGACAAATGGAAGAAACTTCTCTGATTGAACAAGGCCTTAGAAATCTCTTGAGACGCAGGCGTTGGGACATGTGTTGTCTTCATTTACAGAAGGTTCTTTTTTGTTCTCTCTGTGAAGAGAGGATTGAAAAAAATTAATATATTATGAACCCATAAGCTGTTTAATTCTGTGGCTCTCTTAACCTTTTGCTTAAATTAGAATTTTGAGTCATTTACATATCAATTTAATTTCCTCTTGTTTTGTGCCTCCTTCATTAAAACAGGAATTTGCCTGGCACTGTAATCAGGGTGTAGTACACATTATTGCAACATGGCACAAACACGCATACAGAACACACACACACACACACACACACACACACAGTTTTCTCTCTCTTGCTTCCACATACACATTCTTTTCCCCTTTTCCCACAGATATACACATGTACAACTTTGTTTCTTTCTGTTTTCTTTCATTCTCTCTCACACACGTAGATTCATCTGTCAGATGAAGCCGAGATGAATGGGAATCTGTCGTTTCACATCCTCCACTATATACAATGTATAATCACAATAATTACACGTTCTTCTCCTCTCTTCCTCTCTCCCTTCTTTGTTATCTTCTCTTCATTTTTTTCTTTTTTTGCTCATTTCTATACAACAATCTCTGTTTTTGCAAGGTGTATAGTCCTGAATGACATCAGGCACAAAAGCCAGGGTTTTTACAGGAGCAAATCCTGTCTGATTCATAGCAAAGTCTGTACTCAAGGTTAATCTACACCTGAATGCGGAGCACATTACGTCACGCACCTGTCTGTGCTTGCTTTGGTATAGTCAATGTGGTTCTCTCATCAAACATTCATGTGCAAATCCTCAGTTATGAAGCTGAACATCCTGACATACAGTAGATACAGACACAAAGATAGAGCTCCACCACAAGTTCTGTAGCTCTCAGTCATCATTTCTGTCTCTCTCTGAGTTCTGCTCTGTTCCCTAAAGCACAAGAACACACCACTTAGAACTGCACTGTGATTGCACTGTATTACAGCAGCACCCATCCACTTTATGCACCATAACTCTGAGAGATACTACGTTCGGCAGTGACATATGGAGTGCCATATCATTTCAAATATAATTAGGCTTTTCCAGTGATTTATCTCTGCTTACACTCTGCTAGGTGCCGTACTTTTGTATCAGCTACCATTGCCATTACTGCTAATGATATTATGACTTCACTGCTGGTATGCTTCTCTGCACTACTAACACTACTAAATATGATCATCACTATTTTCTTTTTACCTTTAGCATCGTTTCTATGGTTATCTGCATTACTACAACTACTTATATGGAGCTAAATTACTCTCAGAATTAATATATACACAAAATATGATTCCAATATCTGTAAGCTAATTGAATGTTTTTTTGAAAGAAACCTCTTATACTCACAAAGGCTGCACAAAAATACAGTAAAAAATATTGTGAAATGTTATAATTTCAAATAACTGTTTTCCATTTTAATATATAAAATGTAATTTATTCCTGTGATGGCAAACCCCATTTTCCAGCAGCTATTACTCGAGTCTGCAGGGTCACATGCTTTGGACATTTGCATTGTAAGAATGTACAGGGATACTTCAGATATAAAAACGCTGACTCGTTAGGTTATGTTTTGTACAATTTCCTATTAATTCAATAGAATGTATGGGAATACAAGGGAATACCAATATGGCAGTGTGGAGGCTTCCCTTTTATGAAGTCATGAGCAATCCAGTTCTCTATTATATGTCAGTGAGCAAAAACGCCTCAAGGTTACGTATGTAACCCTAGTTCCTTGAAGGAACGAGACGCTGCGTCTAGCGCTTTGGGGAACGTCCCTGACGAGACCGACTCTGAATATCATGTGCAATCCGTCCATCGGAAAGGCGTGACGTCACGGGCGGGGTGACGTAGCGACCAGGAAGCTATAAAAGCACGTGCCGTGCAGCTGGCCTCAGCTTCGAGTAGGGAAGCAAGCGCCGGCAGGGGTGCCGGGAGTATGGCTTTGCGACGCAGCGTCTCGTTCCTTCAAGGAACTAGGGTTACATACGTAACCTTGAGGCGTTCCTTTTCAGGAACTCGAGCTGCGTCTAGCGCTTTGGGGAACGATGTGCCAACACTGCCAGACTTCCAAATCCCTGCCTAGTGTGTATCCGAAGAGCACAGCTAAGACGAGAGAACAGAAGAGCCCGGCGTGGCTCGCATGTCAAGATTGTAAAATCGGACAAATGTGGAGGGCGTGGACCACCCCGCAGCGTTGCAGATGTCCAAGAGGGACACACCTGCTGAGAAGGCCTTGGAGGCCGCCATACCCCGAGTAGAGTGAGCCTTGGCCCCCAAAGGAGGGGGAAGACCAGAGGACTCATAGGAGACGTTGATAGCCTCGACTATCCAACGACTAAGGGTCTGCTTGGTGGCAGGAGAACCCTTGTTAGAAGGACCATAGCAAACAAGCAGTTGGTCGGATTTTCTCCACAGGGCAGCTCTGTGGACGTATGCGTCCAGTGCTCGCACTGGACACATACAGTTTAGCTTCTCTTGGTCTGGCTCCCGAAAGGGAGGAGGACAGAAGGCCTGCAGTACGATAGGTTGCGGTGTGACAGAGGGAACCTTCGGAACATAACCCGCCTGAGGGTGTAAGAATGCTTTGGCCATACCAGGGGCAAAGTCTAGGTAGGTAGGGGCCACCGAGAGGGCCTGGAGATCTCCAACTCTCTTTAGAGAGGTGATTGCCAATAACAGGGCAGTTTTAATTGTTAGATGTCTGTCTGAGATGTCTTGAATTGGCTCGAATGGAGCTTTACAAAGAGCCTCTAGCACCACAACCAAATCCCAGGGGGGAACACGGGACCGTACTGGAGGTCTCAGCCTCAGTGCACCTCGGAGGAAACGTGTAACTAGGGGGTGTCTACCCACTGACTGATCATTGAAAGGGACATGGAAAGCAGCTATGGCCGCCACGTAAACCTTTAAGGTGGAGTGGGATAACCCCACAGAGAGCCTGGCTTGTAAAAACTCCAGAACTGTACCAACTGGGCAGTTTGCTGGGTCAAGCTGGCGGTCTCTGCACCATGAAGTGAAGAGTTTCCACTTCAGGGCGTACAGTTTCCTCGTAGCGGGAGCTCTGGATTGGAGTAGGGTCTCAACAACCTCGGTTGAGAGACCAGCTGCTAACAGTTGTGCCCCCTCAGGGGCCACACCCACAGCTTCCACAACTCCGGGCGAGGGTGAATTATCATGCCCTGCGCCTGTGAGAGTAGGTCTGTCCTGATCGGTATCTCCCACGGAGAGCCGTCGAGGAGCGGGACTAGATCTGAGAACCATGGTCGGCCCGGCCAGAATGGGGCTACTAATAACAGACGGACCCCGTCCTGGCGTACTCTCGCCAGAACTCCCGGGAGCAGAGCGATAGGGGGAAAAGCGTACAGACGAAGCCTCGGCCAGGTCTGTACCATAGCGTCCAGTCCCAGAGGAGCTGGATGAACTAGAGAGAACCAGAGGGGACATTGCGATGTCTCCTGAGTCGCAAAGAGGTCCACCTGGGCTGTGCCAAATACTCTCCATATCTGCTTCACCACCTCGGGGTGAAGCATCCATTCCCCGGGCCTCGGCCCCTGCCTCGACAGTATGTCTGCTCCCACATTCAACCTCCCAGGAATATACACTGCTCTGATCGAGAGGAGTTTGCCCTGGGACCACAGAAGGATCTGGTGTGCCAGCTTGTACAAGGGGCGTAAACACAGACCCCCCTGGTGATTGATATAAGAGACCACTGATGTGTTGTCGGTGCACACCAACACATGGTGACCTCTCAGGTCTGGGAGGAAATATTTCAATGCTCGATAGACTGCTAGCATCTCTAGGCAATTGATGTGCCATGTCAGATGGCGATCGCTCCACAGACCGCGGGCAGGGTGGCCACTCATGACCGCACCCCAACCGGTGAGGGACGCGTCTGTCGCTAGCGTTACACGGCGACAAGGATCTCCCAGCACCGTGCCCTGATTCAAGAACCAAGGTTTCTTCCACATGTCTAAGGCACGAAGGCACCGCCGCGTGACCTTGATAACTCGAAGTGGATTTCCCCTCGGGGAAAAGCCCTTGGACTTGAGCCACCACTGTAGGGGTCTCATGTACAGCAGGCCAAAAGGTATCACGTTGGACGCAGCTGCCATCAGCCCTAACAATCTCTGGAATTGTTTGACAGTGAGTGACTGGCCTTCTTTGACTCTCTCGACTGACGTGAGGATCGACTCGATCCGAGCAGGAGACAAGCGTGCCTGCATCGTGGTCGAATTCCAAACTACGCCTAGATAGGTGGTTCTCTGAACTGGAGAAAGTACACTTTTCTTGGCGTTTAGTCTCAAACCCAGCTCCCCCATGTGTGCGAGAACGACATCTCGATGTCGAACCGCCATCTGCTCTGATTGAGCTAGGATCAACCAATCGTCGATATAATTTAGAATGCGGATGCCCTGCATACGGAGGGATACCAGAGCCGCATCTACACATTTCGTGAACGTGCGGGGTGAGAGTGCGAGGCCAAAGGGAAGTACTCGATATATATAAGCTTTGCCCCCGAAATCGAACCTCAGAAACCTCCTGTGTTGTGGAAGGATGGATATGTGGAAGTATGCGTCTTTGAGATCTATTGTGACAAACCAGTCCACGGATTTGATTTGAGCTACCACCTGATTGACAGTGAGCATTTTGAACTTCAGTGGCATAACTGAGCGGTTCAGGAGACGTAAGTCTAAGATCGGACGCAACCCCCCATCCTTCTTTGGAACTATGAAATACCGGCTGTAGAATCCGGATTCCCTGTCTAGAGGAGGGACCACCTTGATGGCCTCCTTCCTTAATAGGGTATTCACTTCTTGTTCCATAACCAGAGCCTGCCGGGGGCCGACCACAGTCGGTGTAACCCCGTTGAACTTCGGTGGTGGATGACCGAACTGAATGCAATAGCCTCTTTCTATTGTACGCAGGACCCACTGAGATACATTTGGCAGTAGCTTCCATGCTGCTAAATAATCTACTAAGGGAATCAGTCTCTCGAGACTGACCTCTGGTGTAAGAGGCCCCCGAAGGGGCGGCGAGCATCCCAGCTCCGCTGCGCTCACGGGCGAAAATAACTGGGAGTAGCGCTCGCTGGCAGGCAGGGTTGGCAGGCCGACCTCCTGAGGGCACTGAGGTGAGGCGGGCACCGTATAATGAGGTGGACCGCGCTCTACCCCAGCAGGGGCTGCCCTCTGGATCCTGGCGTCAGGATCTTTTCGTCGAGGACTTCCGGGCTTCAATGACAGATCTTAAATCGGCTTTCGCCCTAGAAGCCCCCGACTCAGAGCGTCGCTGGGGCCCTCGGTCCCGACGTGGGGGAGCACGAGCGGCGACACTCTGTTTTTGTACTTCCCGGTATGAGGAGCCGGTATGTGGCGTGGTCATCTCCCGCCCAGATGCACCACGAGAGCGACGAGGGAGGATACTCTGGAACGCCGCCGCCTGTTTGCGTGCCTCCTGGAACCTGTCGACGACAGTGTTGACTGTGTCGCCAAACAGGCCCGAGGCTTGAAGCGGGGCGTCCAGGAGGCAGACCCTGTCTCTTTCTTTTATCTCTGACAGGGTCAGCCACAAATGCCTCTCCGCGGCCACTAAGGCTGCCATAGACCGCCCAATTGCGCGAGCGGTCTCTTTAGTGGCGCGGAGGGAGAGATCAGCGGTCTTTCTGAGTTCTTCTATATCTCCAGATCATTTTAGAATAGATCAAAATAGATGTCAAATAGACATTTTTTTTTTATCTGCCCACTAGCGATGATGTAACTCGAAGAGGCTTAGTGGGCAATGTCGGAGCCTTAAGAGACGATGCCGAACCGGGCGACAGATAGCCCGCGAGCGTCTGTTCGACCCGTGGCATCGCTCTATAACCCCGCTCTCCCAGCCCCATCACGTTGCCATAATATAGTGAATCGGGGCCGAAGAGGCGGGTTGAATAAGGGTGGTTCCACGATCTCGACAACTCATCGTGGAGATCGGGAAAATATGGAAGGCTCCGACGTGGAGGTGGTTGCCTCGGCCGCAGAAAGCGTTCGTCTAGTTTGCTTCTCTGCAGCTCGGTTTGTTTTTCAGCAGGCCATTCGATTTTTAATTTATCTACTGCTCACGTAACCACCTCCAACAGCTCCTCATACTGGGGCGACAGGGGTGGCGAATCCCCAGCAACCGACTCCACATCGACCTCCTCGGAGGAAGAGAGGTGAAGAGTTGATCCCTCACCCTGGGGGGAAGAAACCGACGAGCGTGCTTCCGAACCCAGGGTTTGGGCGCCGGATCTGGCAGATAAGGAAGGAGATAAGGCCTGGCCCGTCTCCATTCCCTCTGACAGATCCACCTGCGATCCCCACGAGTGCAGCAGCCGCTCTGCCTCGGCAGAAGCGGGGCCAGCACCGCGAGGAACGCTGGTGAAGGCTCCCTCCTCGAAGAGAGCCCTCCGGGATCGAAGCGTCCGCATTGGCAATCGCTCGCAATGCGGACAGTAGGCCCCCTCGAGAGCCGACTCAGCGCGATCTTTTAATGGCTAAGGGACAGACAACAATAAATAGGACCAACGGGACAGACTTTTGACATGCACACACAGAGCGCTTGCTGACAGACGCGAAGCTGAGGCCAGCTGCACGGCACGTGCTTTTATAGCTTCCTGGTCGCTACGTCACCCCGCCCGTGACGTCACGCCTTTCCGATGGACGGATTGCACACGATATTCAGAGTCGGTCTCGTCAGGGACGTTCCCCAAAGCGCTAGACGCAGCTCGAGTTCCTGAAAAGGAACTTGATTTAATTATTATTATTATTATTATTATTATTATTTATTAATTTCATTACCGAAATGCCGGGAACAAACAAAAACTCCATTGCTGCCTTGGAGAAACAAACTGCATCCACTGTTCCCTTAGCGCCGGCTTCTTTGGGAAGCTGAATTAGGTTATCTTTCCCTCACAACCAAAAACACACTTTTTTGGTGACATTGATGATTTCATGGTCTAAAATGACAAATCCTTCTCGAGCAAGTCCTGTGCTTGCGCTGCCGATGACTTCCTTAACCAGAATGAAGCATGTTGATGGGTGTGCTCTTGTTCTCACTCTGGTTGATGTGCGTGTGTGCTCTTCTGGGAGAAGTGCCCATGCACGGAATTCCACCCTTAATGATGCCATGCAGGGCCATACTCGAAAAAAACTTTCTGAAACTTGCACAAACCCTGAATGAGTCTATCTGGCATAGAAAAACGTCATATGCCCAACTAGTATTATTATTTTTTTTTTTTTTTTGCCATGTTTAGCAAGATAATCCAACTCTTTTAACAGTGTCAGAGTCAGAGTCAGAGTGCATGAAATATCATTGGACATCCTCTTTAATAATTTTGCGGGAAACATTATTTTTAAGGATCCTTTGATGAAAATAAAGCTCAACAGAACATTTATTTGAAATATATATATATATATATATATATATATATATATATATATATATATATATATATATATATATATTGTAACTGTGAATTTGTAAAAATGGTAAAAGTCTTTGTCCACATTTGATCAATTTAATGCATCCTAGCTGAATATAAGTATTCATTTCTTTCTTTAAAAAATCCTCTGTTGTGCCTCTGTGTGCATCTGCTGACTCTATTGCTGTAGCAATAGCTGCCAGTACCACTGCTGCACTGGCTACTCCAAATTCAGTTTAATAGTCAGCTAAATGTTTGTCCTCTTCTAGTGCTCTTCTGTCTGAGTCAGCTGTACACAGATGGTCCTCCTTTCTATATAGCAGCTAATAAAGAGCATGCTTTAAGCCTATATTATTAACTGCCCGCCCTCCTCTCTGTCTTAGCTTTATGGTCCTTTTTCTCCCTGTCATTTCCACCATCACTGGCTCTGCCTAACCCACCCAGTCATCTCAGCTTCTCCACACAATTCTTGAGCTCATGCTCTCCTTTTTGCCATGGAAACGATACCACTGCTAAATGAGAGTGCTAAAGCTGTTCCGTGATTGCAGCCCTCCTGCTAAAAAGAACAGCATTTTATAGTGCGATGACAGACTTTCTTCTTCAAACTGATGGTAACTTACTGCCAAATGACTAAGGCTGAACATTGAACCATTTGAAAGGAGCTCTCTCAGAATCATTCCCTGAAGTTTTTTTTTATTTTTATTGCACTTAGGTTTAGGTTGGTGTTTCTCCATAGGCGTGGTGAAACTTTGCAATACTGTCTCATCATGGCGTCTGCTTCATGTCATTCTGCTGTAAACTATGACATTACTCATAGTGGCTGTGATTTTAAACATGTTAACAGTATAGCAAATGCTGTATTGCTGAAGTTGAATGTTACAGTTTCATTGGGAGGGATACTCTGTAGAGAAGAAACATTTATTTCCTAAACATGTCTTCCCTACAGGAAACAGCCATTCAGTTGTGGCTTTTAAAAACAGCAAGGGGCTCCAGAGGTATTTCGCGGGAAGTAATGTGCGGTCAACCAAACACAACACCATGTTCTTAGTGGGTTACACCCTAAGGTCTCTCGCTCTCACCCCAACCCTGCAGTTTTCTTGGATTGTTTCATATTTTTAGTGTTCTGGGCCTGCTGGTTTTTAATGACTGTTGGCTTCATTTGTTGTGATAGAAGCAGAGAGTTTGTTTTGCCCTGCAGATGCTGAGATCTCCGATCCTTCACTTGAGTAGCTGACCTCATCCTCCAAAATACAGCCAGTGTTCAGACAGCACAAGGAATACACTGTTCCGCTCTTACCAACATTGTACAATGATTTTAACTGTAGATGGAGTAAATCTTGTTCAATAGCTAGAAAACTGTTGAATTGAAATTATTGTATATTTTTTATATATTTAATATATTTTTGAATATATTACTTAAGTGGTATCAACTTTAACACAAGTAATGCATCTCAGTGCAGCTCTTCTGTCACAATTTACCATTTAAAATTGAAAACAGGCCTACCTTAGTTTAGTCCCACTTTCCCTTATGGTGAATTATGGTTACTTTGTTTGACAGTTTTATTTGCATAAAATTTTTTGACAGTCAATCAAAATTAATTAAGTAGATTAATTTAACTTTAAAAAGCATGCAAATTCTTGTCTATGTGAAAAGCAATTTTGAAGAATATTTTTGGTCAGTGTGATCCAAAATAACTTTGCCAGACTTTAACTGTATGGACAAAAGAAAGAACACAATGGAGTGCAAATGATGACTGCATATTTATTTTTGCATGATATTCCTTTATCATCCTCTTAACATGTCTTAATTTTTCACTATGAACAAGATATACTTATTGTCATGACATTGACAACACTGGCATAGTCGTGGATATTATATTGTATTTGATTTGTCAAAATAGTAGGTTGAGGTTTGTTGTTCCATGCTTTAGAGTGTATTCTTAAGTATATGTGACCCTGGACCACAGAACCAGTCATAAGGGTAAATTTCCCGAAATTGAGATTTATACATCATTCGAAAGCTGAATAAATAAGCTTTGCCTTTGATGTATGTTTTGTTATGATAGGAAAATATTTGGCCAAGATACAACTATTTGAATATCTGGAATTTGAGGGTGCAAAAAAATCTAAATACTGAGAAAATCACCTTTAAAGTTGTCCAAATGAAGTTCTTAGCAATGCATATTACTAATAAAAAATTAGGTTTTGATATATTTACGGTAGGAAATGTATAAAATATCTTCATGGAACACGATCCTTACTTAATATCCTAATGATTTTTGGCATAAAAGAAAAATTAAAGAAAAATAAAATCTAGTTGTTTGTTTTATTTCAGTAAAGATACTATGTTTACCGCTTGCACTAGAACATCAGCCACCTATACGTTTAAAGGGTTAGTTCGCCCAATTTGCAAAATTTTGTCATTAATAACTTAACCTCATGTCATTCCAAACCCGTGAGACCTCCGTTTATTTTTGGAACACAGTTTAAGGTATTTTAGATTTAGTCTGAGAGCTCTCAGTCCCTCCATTGAAGCTGTGAGAACGGTATACTGCACTGTAATCCCGAATAAGTTGACAAAACTCAAAAAATTTGAGGTAATCAGTTACATCAAATTTTTTAAGTAATGAAATTTCTTATTTTAAGTAAGCAGAAACATCTAGTTTTGAGTTTGTTGTTTGTTGAAAAAATCTTCTCACTTAAAATACCCAATTTACCCAGCTCATACATTTTGATAGCAAATGACTTTTTTATTAACTAACTTTCCTTTTTGAGTTTCATAAATCAAATTAACCAAATTCTAAATCTGTAAACACTATACATGTATGAAAATGCATCTGTAATTAAGCAAACACACAATACCATTTTTGACATTTATTTTTAAACGATATGCAATACAATGGAGAAAAAAAAATGCTGTCTTTCTATGGTGTTCTATTTGACAAATATTTACAACAAATCAACGTGACACCTGTAAAGGAAAAAAATTTTTTTTAGAAACAAGTAATGCACAAAACCCAGTGACTTATGTCAAAAAAAAAAAAATTATATATATATATATGTGTTTTGTAAAATATTTTTTAACAATTTAACATGACCAACTTTGTTTAAACAAGAGCTTCAAGAAAAATAATTTAAGTTGACAAAATTAAATATCTGAATAAATAAAAATACATTTAACATTCTGGTAAGTGACTGCATAGTTTAAACTACACTTAGAGAGAAAAAGAAAATTGGTCTAGGACAGTTACTATCAAATGGTAATATATGAATTCAGTGTTGTAAGTGTAGTTCACCCAAGACTAAACATTTTTCACTTGTTCCAAAGCTTTTTCAGTATTTTCTTCTGTTGAGCACTAAAAAATGAAAAAGCTGAAAACCTGTAACCACTGTGTAACCCAGGTTACCAACAGCATTAACTCAGAAAATTTCAGGTTCTAAGAAGGGGCAGGATGATTGCCAGGAAGCTGTAGAGTTCTCGAAATTAAGAGCAGAAGTAAAAGAGTTGAGAGCGCAAGTCCAGGCTATGGAGTTAGCTGTGCCTAAAAAAACATTGTACGCTGACTCAAGTACTTCAGAACTTGCAGAGCTGAGGAAACAAGTAGCTGCATTAAAAGCTCAAATGGTTACAATGGAAGCACAGACAAATCGAACACCTAACCAGTTAGGGTCCCGTGGAAACATTGAAAAGGTGTGGCCTAGACAGGTTGAGTCGAATGAGAGTGGAATAGGATTGCCCCGACCTCGTCCAGGGTATTGTTTTCGCTGCGGCGAAGATGGGCACATGGTTGTCAACTGTGAAAATGACCCAGACCCTTCCAAAGTGGCCAGGAAACGGTGTTTGTTGAGAGAGAAGCAAGCCCAATGGGACTTGCAGAACCAAGTAAAATCGCAGCAGGTAAACTCCAGGCCGTTTCTGCAGTAGGGAATGCAGAGAACGGCACTAAGTTTCAATGCCCTAAAAAGAGCAGGAAATCCTTTGACACGTGTTCAAAAGGCAGAATGTCAGGAAGGTTGCCAAAAGGATTAGTTGGGACAAAGTGCACTGCCCAGTTGTGCATTGATGGAATACAGGTAATTTGTTTATTGGACACTGGGTCCCAAGTGACCACGATTCCGTCCTCATTCCACAAGGCATATTTAGCAGATCATCCGGTGAAGCCGTTAGATGCCTTGTTGGAGGTAGAGGGGGCCAACGGGCAGTCTGTGCCCTATTTAGGGTATGTAGAACTAACTTTAACCTTTCCTAAAGAATTTTTGGGGTTAGAGGCCGAAATTGATACTCTAGCATTAGTGGTTCCTGACTTGGTGGGAGTGCAACAGATATTAGTGGGAACAAACTCTTTGGATACCTTGTATGATACTCATGCTCAAGGAGATGTTGTGCTCAACCCAGCTTTCAATGGGTACCGAGCTGTGCTTAAGGTTCTGAGTGCCAGGCATAAGCAGAGATGTGCAGAGACCTTGGGGCATGTAACATTGGGTGGAGACAATGCTGAAATGGTGCCTGCGGGTGGAAGTGCAGTGTTTAATGGTGTTGTTTATCTGAATAGTTGCCTTTCAGAGAGCTTAGCAGTCATTGGGCCTTCCGAGTTGTCTAACTTACCAGGTGGGTTAGTAATTGCCAGTGGTTTGCACACCCTGCCCAGCAAACGTTCTGTTCATGTTCCTGTGTTGGTTAGAAATGAAACCCATGCCGACATTGTGATTCCTTCTAAAACAGTGTTAGCTGAAATGTATTCTGTTCAGCAAGTGATAGAGGCTCCCCAGAAAACTGATTACTTACAAGCCCGAGCAGAATCACCAGAAACGCAGATACACATTGATTTCGGTGACTCACCTTTGCCGACAGAATGGAAGAGTCGAATCTCTGTCTTGGTGAGCGCGATGCCTGAAGTTTTCGCTTTGCATGATATGGATTATGGCCATACCGACAAGGTGAAACATCGCATTAGGCTCAGTGATGAGACCCCTTTCAAACACAGGCCCAGACCGATTCATCCTCATGATGTTAGTGCAGTCAGGAAACACTTACAGGAGTTGTTAGATGCTGGAGTGATTAGGGAGTCTGAATCTCCTTTCGCCTCTCCCATTGTAGTGGTAAGAAAAAAAGATAACTCTGTACGGCTCTGTATCGATTTCAGGAAGCTGAACGCGCAGACCATTAAGGACGCCTATGCCCTTCCAAATCTAGAAGAGGCGTTTTCTGTGCTTACGGGCTCCAAATGGTTCTCCGTTCTCGACCTGAAATCTGGATATTATCAAATTGAGATGGACGAGCAGGATAAGGAAAAGACGGCCTTTGTGTGTCCCTTGGGGTTCTGGGAGTTTAATCGGATGCCCCAGGGTATAACAAATGCCCCAAGTACTTTTCAGCGCCTCATGGAACGTTGCATGGGAAGCTTGAATCGGAGTGAGGTTCTGGTCTTCATCGATGACCTGATTGTATTCTCAGAGACCCTTGAGGAGCATGAACGCCGTCTACTACAAGTCCTTAACCGATTGAAAGAGTACGGCTTAAAACTTTCTCCCAACAAGTGCAAATTTTTTCAGACATCTGTACGGTATCTGGGTCATGTTGTGTCCCAACATGGTGTGAGTACTGACCCAAGTAAAATAGAAGCCGTAAAAACCTGGCCAAGACCACAAAATCTTAGAGAGTTGAAATCCTTTTTAGGATTTGCCGGGTATTACCGGAGATTCGTACAGGATTTTTCCAAAATCGTTAGACCCCTTAATGATCTCACAGCCGGGTATCCCCCAGTTAGGAGGAGAACTAAGTGTAAGCAAGTAAATCGTCCCTACTTCAACCCAAAAGAGCCGATAGGGGATAGATGGACCGTTGAATGCCAACAAGCGTTTGAAACCACTGTGAGTAAATTGACAACTGCTCCAATTCTGGGTTATGCCGATCCCAGGCTACCTTATCTATTGCATACTGATGCCAGCACCACCGGGCATCCTTAGCTGTGACTGCAGATGTATTACCACAGGCATTTATGGATGAGTGTATCCATGGCCTACCTGCCATTCCTAGATTTGTCTGAGGATGATTTGATGCGTAGACAAAGGGAGGACCCTGAAATTAGGGAGGTCATTGAATATCTAGAGTCTAATGAAAAACCACCCAGAGTGAAAGGGAAGCCATTGGAAATGGTTTTGTGGCTAAAGGAATGGAATAAGTTTGAAATGAGAAACGGGTTGTTGTATCGGAAGCGTCTGGACCAAGAAAAAGTACAAAGACAACTAGCATTGCCGAAAGATCTCAGGGAAATGGTACTTACCTGTTTGCATGATGATATGGGCCACCTGGGCTTGGAAAGGACCCTTGATCTTCTTCGTTCCCGGTTTTATTGGCCCCGAATGGCCAATGCTGTAGAAAGGAAAATCAGAACTTGCGAGCGTTGTGTCAGAAGAAAGTCTCCTGTGCAGAGGGCTGCTCCATTGGTAAACATACAGACCAGCAGACCATTAGAGTTGGTCTGTATGGACTTCCTGTCAGTAGAACCCGACAGCAGCAACACTAAAGACATTCTGGTCATCACCGACCACTTTACGAAGTACGCGGTCGCCATTCCTACGCGAAACCAGAAAGCTCAGACAGTTGCTAAGTGCCTCTGGGACCATTTTTTGGTACATTATGGTTTCCCAGAGAGGCTACATAGCGACCAAGGGCCAGATTTTGAGTCCCATACCATCCGGGAATTGTGTAAGATCGCTGGCATTCGCAAAGTAAGAACGACGCCATACCATCCTAGGGGAAACCCTGTAGAGCATTTTAATAGAACTTTGCTGCAGATGCTGGGTACTCTACAGAACAAACAGAAAGCTCACTGGAAAGAGTATGTCAAACCGCTAGTGCATGCGTACAATTGCACCAGAAACGATGTTACTGGCTACTCCCCCTATGAGCTCATGTTTGGAAGGCAGCCTCGTTTGCCGCTGGACATTGCTTTTGGCATCCTGAATGACGAATCTGGTCAATCCCACTCAAAGTATGTAACCTCTTTAAAGAGTAGGCTAGAAGAAAGCTACAAATTGGCTTCCGAAAACAGCATGAAAGTAGCTGAACGGAATAAAAAGAGGTTTGACAGAAATGTAGTCGCTTCCAGTTTGGAAGTGGGAGATAGGGTTTTAGTTAGGAATGTCCGTTTGAGAGGCAAGCAGAAATTGGCAGACAAATGGGAATCTGATGTATACATTGTGTTAAAGAAAGCACAAGATGTTCCTGTGTATACTGTTTGTCCTGAAGGGAAGGAGGTTCCTGTCCGTACTCTGCACCGAGACCTGCTCTTACCTTGTGGGTTCTTACCTGGTGTTGAGGCAGATGAGACAATCTTACCCAAAGTGCGTCAAAGATGTCGAGCAAGGGTTCAGCTGGGTACGGAAAATGCTGGTGAGGCAGAAAATTCAAACGATGAGGAAAATTCTGAGATTGAGTCACCTGATTATTTTGTCCCCAGAGAATTAGTAGAAGTGGTTACACGTTACATCCCACCTGAGAGTTCTTCCTATCATTTGAGGAGTCCCCCAATCACAGACACAGTTAAAGCTGATGTAGCAAATACCAGCCAGACAAATGTTGATCCCTTGAAAGAAAAACAGTTTGAGGTTAGTGAGGTAAACGAACAAGTGTGTGAAGTGAATGAGAACTTACCTGTGAGTGATGGAGTGGAATCTGAAAATATGGGAGTTGATCCTGGAGAATGTAGAGCAGACGACACTGTGTTAGTGTCTGGGGAGGAGGATTGTAGTAACTTTGAGTTAGTGAATGAGTCCCTGGAGGATGTAGTGCTGAATCCAGTTGAAGAACTGAGGGTTGTTCAGGATGAGAGTAATGGTCCTAGACCTGAGATTGTCTCTAAAGAAAGTATGTTAAACGAAGGGGTGACTGAGAAAGAAGACCCACACTCTGATAGTTTTAGACGTTCCGCAAGGCAGACCCGACCACCAAAGAAATTTCACTACCCTCATTTAGGGAATCCTTTAATTTCAGTGGTTCAGTCCTTATTACAAGGACTTAGTACTGCTTTTGCTCAGTCCAAAGAAAATTCAGATTTGTTTTGGAATAAAGGTGACATGGTACCGGGTGACCCTCTGTCAGTATTGACAGCACCGCCATATGTATGCTCGAGGACGTGCATAAGATCAAAGGGGGAGGGTGTAACCCAGGTTACCAACAGCATTAACACGTGATAAAATGAGGTGAACATTTATTATATTAAGTATTTATTATTTATTATATTAAATGAACATTTATTGTCACTTATACGTTTTCACTTATAGTGGTACACTTAATTTCATGATAATCAAAAAGCCAAATATAATAATTTTTTTTTGGAAGACTGACCAATGAGAATTTAGAATGTTGAAAAGCGCATTTTTTTCAGTTTCCGGATTTCACACGCGGTTGGAGATTGCGCTCTCTCTAATCGGCAGCGCAGACGAGAGCAGGCGAGATTCGGATCTCTCCAGTTATGATTTGAGTATTTGTTTGATATAATTAGAAAAATTGATTAAGATCGAAGTTATATGTATCCGGAGATGATGTGGCAGGAGGAGAAGTGAAGTTTGATGTGAAAGACTAAAGAAGTGATTGTCGTGTCGATTCATAATGTGTGACGCAGTTGCAGAGAAGCAGCTTTGCGCGCTCACATATCAAATAGTTGTTTCAGGAAACTCGGCAACGATCAGAAAAAAAAAAAAAAAGATCTATAATTAGAATTTATTTTTACGAGAAGAGTTGAGCAAAGGAATGAGTTGTACAAGAGTTTTTAAGACCTAAAAGGATTATATGTTCAAGTTCATCGGGTCTTGGTGAGTTAACTTACACTTTTATTTCATGTAATAAAATGTGAAATGTCGTTGAAATGCTCATATAAGTGATGAAGTTTAAATGAAAAAAACTGTTTAAGTTCTCTTATTAGTAATGTATTTTTCTTTATGACCGCAATTGGTGAACGAATGCTTGCACGTTGCATGTAAAACGTGATCGCCATTTTGTATGTTGTGTTCAACGATGGTAAATGATGTGATGCATGTATGTTATGGAGAAAATACTAACAAGGATTTCTTTGTGACCTTGTATTCAAGGTCAGGTTTTTTTTTTCCTGTTTTCTTTTTTTTTCTCTTTTATTTTTCCTGATCTTGTTTCTTCACCATCCTGTCGGAGTGCTTGTGAATCACTGAGTCGATGGTACATTGAAAGCGATGCCTTCTGGACTGGAGTTCCTGGATTCCTGGATTTCGTTCTGACTCGTGTTCGCGGAGGGAGTCGGGACTGGCGAGCCGCACGGACCTAACAGAGTTGTGATTGCATGAAACTGACAATTTCATTGCCGATGGATGGTAGGAAATTGAACTAACAGCACTTACATTTTTTTCACCGTTCAATTGGAAGGATTAAATTAAAGGGAATAGACCAAGAAACAAACAATACCATTGTCGTAACAAATTCACATTCACAAGGTTGTGAATAGAACTGGAGAGACTGTGAGACCAACTCATTTTGAAAACAGGTTAAATCCCTGCGAAGGGTATTTTAATGTGTTTTTTTTGGGGGGGGGGGGTTATTTGTTTTTTTTCCCCCTTCTTTTTGTATTAACTGTGTTGCTTGATCGAATGTGATTGCTTTTATTTCATTTTATTTTTCTATACTTTTTGTACATTAGAAGCAAGGTATCAAACGAGGAATTTAACTCTAATAGATTATATTCTAACTTTAGATTTTCAGCCATTTGGTGAATTCAGCATTACTGGTGGTGACTAAATTTCACTTAATTATTATAATTTTTTTTCTTCTTTAAAGAAACAATCAAATTCGAGTGAAACCTAAAAGGTAACCAACAAAAGGTTAATGTATTAATTTACATAAACAGTGTTTAAAAGACGTGATTATACTTACCCTTTGAGTCATTTAGGGTATAGGGTAAAAAGAGGTTTATAAAGAATTTATTTTTTTTGTTTGAGAAGTACAAATTGTATTTTTTTTTTCTCTCTTATACATTACAGTTATTCAGTTTATTTTACACAACACAAACATAATACAATCAGTTAAAAATTCTACCTTGTGTGAGTGACTCATTATTGTTGTGACATCCTTATTCTCTACAGGCGAATTTAGTCTTCTGAATCGACTGGTCCATACTCAGACATTGCGTCTGTACCAAATTGAGTGAAGGGTTACAACTGACTTCAAATATTTTTTTTCCTACTATGAAAGTCAGTGGTTACGGGTTTTCAGCTTCCCTCAAAATAATTTTTCAACAGAAGCCAGAAATTCAAACAGGCTTGGAGTAAGTGACGAGCAAGTAAATGAAAGAATTGGACGTTTTTAACTTTTTTTTTTTTTAACCCTTACCGATTAAAGGTACTGTGACGAGTGGGGCGGGGCCGAGGGATGTGGGAACACGAGTGAGGCCGGTGGAGTGATTGGGAAATCCGCTACACCTGCGACCCACCACCGGTCTTGAGTCCCACAGAGGAGATGGAAGGATATAAAACTGGAGCGACGACAGTGAAGGACGAGAGAGGACCAGGCCTGGACTTTTAGTTGTGTTTTGGTTTTTATTTTGTGCGCGTCAGTCGCCGTGAGGGGCTGACGTGCTGTTTGGTCTTTAATTTGTATTATTAAAATGTTATTTGATTGTCCGCCGGTTCCCGCCTCCTTCTTCTGGATGAATAGGAAGTTTTAATTCATTACAGTGGTGCCGAAACCCGGGAGAAGGAGGGACGCGCTGCTGAAGATCCCTTGCCGCTGTGGTGAATCCGCGGTGCCACAGAGCAGGCAAGGAGGATGCCGCCATGGACGCTCGAGGCGGTGGACTGGAGCAAGTTGCCGGGGACGGGCGAGCTCGCTGCCGACCGCCCACGATATGGAGGGACGGCTGCCATCCGTGAGGAAGCGGAGGAGTCGGCGGCGTTCGCCAGGGGGCTGGAGCCTGCTGCCTCCGTGAAGGAATCCGGAGGAGCAGGGAACGGGGGACTCCTGCCAGCTGCCCAAAACCGGAGGAGTCGTCGCCGTCCACTGGGCGGCGGAGGAGTGTCGTGCCGTCCGCCGAGGGCCGTCCAGTGCCACCGCCAGGCACCGCGGAGGAGATCGCCCAGCCGGTGGAGGGCCGAGCAGCAGTGCGTCTGGGAACCGGAATTTATTTTTCTTTTTCCTCTCTCCCCTCTCTGATCTGTGTTGCTCCTCCTTCCATCTCCGTTTCTCTCGCCTCGTCTGTCCTACCCCCAGGTTCCCGCAGGTCCCCGTGAGCGATCCCCCCCCGGAGGGAGGGGGGGGGGGGGGTAGAGCGCAGTCTCGAGGGTACGAAGGTTTTTATCATTACAGGTACATACATGTTTTTTTTAAGTTATGCCCCAATGCCAGCCTTCAGAAAAAAAGAAGAGAAAAAAAATTGCTCTACATCAACTCATTCTTCAATGTTTGCACACTAGGAGACAGTTTTCCGTCATCCATGCCGAGTAAAACCTTTTGCACAAATTCAAAAGTTTGTTTTGGCAAGTCCTTTAGGATATTTTAAGTGAAGAGCATACATGAATCCAAACAAGACAAGAAAGGCCTCTGGAAGTTGGCTATGGGTGGTGACCACTTCATTCTCCAGGACAACTGAGACCCTCACTGGATCGTAATGGATTGGAGCAGCAGCATTTTCATGCACAACTGTAAGCAGGGCCACTGGAGCATCCTCAGTCAGTATCTCAGGATTATCAATCTAAAAAATATAATTCAGAGACATGTTATATTCATGTTACAACATTATCAATATGACTGAGCCAATATTATATGATTCATCAACTAGTGGTGACTAGTGGTGAAAAACAACAAGAAAAAAACAACATCTAAATATCTGAAATAAAGAAAAATCTAATTATATTTTAAAGAATACTTTAACATATGACACCAACCATACCAGCTCATCATGAACTTTCAAAAGATTAGCTAAGGTATCTGCTGTCTTGCCCGTCTTGGATGCTTTTTGCGTTAAAATTGTCATCAAACGTGGTAGGAGGCAGCCCAGTTGTGCATAGAATTTGTTGGGCAAATTCTCATTTGTAACACGTTGGTACTCTGCAAACAGCTAAATCAGACAAAAGACAAGTTTATGAAACCGACCCACATCAGAAGATATATAATAAACACTAGAAGCAATTTTTTTTTCTTACCTCAGATGTTGCACGCTGTGCAGGCCAGAGATTCAGAAACTCATTCACAGATGGGCTTCCGCTAACAATGTTCTGTCGTCACAGAGCAAACGTTTTCTGTTCAGTAACAGCTCCCAACACTAAACTAAGGTTAAAAGTTTATATTATTGACCAACAAGCTACAGCGCAGGCTGAGGAGCTTCCTCACGCCAAGATTTGAACATTAATAAACTCATAGATAAGAAAAAAGTTCTAAATACTCATAAAAGTTAATTAATATAAATAAATTGAAATTATTTAAGTTAATACAACTCAGTTCAATTAATTACTTACAGCATTAGGGTTTACAGTGTGTCCATGTCCAGAAAGGTAAGAAAAACATCATCAAAGTAGAAGAGAGAGATGAACAGTGACTCTATTGGGATAATGACTCGTTCACGAGTCAAGAACCGTTTCTGTCAGACGTGTCCGATTTGAGAACCGATGAACTGATGATACTGCGCATGTGTGATTCAGTGTGAAGCAGACTGACACACAGAGCGTCTGAACCGAACTGATTCTTTTGGTGATTGATTCTGAACTGATTCTATGCTAATGTTATGAGCCCAGGTAAGCCAAAGGCTTGCAGTCATCGCCAATGACGCCTTTATGTTGAGCGCAAAAGAACCGGTGAACCGTTTTCTTCAACCGGTTTATTGAATCGAACTGTCAGAAAGAACTACTGGTGATCCGAAAACTGAAGCAACCGGTTCTTGACTCGTGAACGAGTCATTATCCCAATAGAGTCGGTGTTCATCTCTCTCTTCACAGCAGTTCAGTCAGTGTACTGTTTGAGTAAATGAATTACTCCGGGATATTGGTTTGTTTGAACTCAGAGGGAGTGTCAGCCACATTAAAAAAGTTAACAGCTTAAGTCATTTGTGGATTAATGCGTATTGGAGACGAGAACCGTTTAAAGCGATTCAGTTTGATTTGGTGAACTGGTTCAAAAAGATCCTGTTACATCGAATGATTCGTTCGCGAACCGGATATGACAAACTGCTTTGTTTTGAACTGTCTTACAACAGACACGGAAGAGAAGACAATGCTGAATAAAGTCATAGTTTTTGCTATTTTTGGACTAAAATGTATTTTCGATGCTTCAAAAAATTCTAACTAACCCTCTGATGTCACATGGACTACTTTGATGATGTTTTTCTTACCTTTCTGGACATGGACAGTATACCATACACACAGTTTCAATGGAGGGACTGAGAGCTCTCGGACTAAATCTAAAATATCTTAAACTGTGTTCCGGAGATAAACGGAGGACTTACTGGTTTGGAACGACATGAGGGTGAGTTATTAATGACATAATTTTCATTTTTGGGTGAACTATCCCTTTAAGAACTTGTGAATAGAATCTTTATAGAAGAGCATGGTTATTATGAGGTGTTTGTTGTTGCAGTACCGTTAATGGCCTGCCAGCTGCAGCAATAATAGCCTGCACTCCTGTGGCCTGGGCCGACGGCAGCACTTGAAGTGAATCGATTGCTGCACTAGTAAATTCAATACAGCGCTGCACCTAAAAACTTAAGGCACGGCAGGCCTCCGAGGTAGGATTTGATTGTCCCTGCGCTTTACCATGTATTGAGTGCGAGAGTGAATGCCCTGTGTAAAGCAGACAGTGTTATAAATGACTAATGTTAAAGCTGGATCCAGGTGCTTGAGGTTTGGTTTTAAGCAAATAAATGCCTTTTTCTATTTTCATTTTGAGGAGGAAGACCATTACGCACTCACTTGCAAATGTCTTAGTCCTTCAGAGTTCAGCTCTGAGTCGATGTCTTGGATATCGAGGCTTTTAGATGTCATACTCATGGTAATGTTTGTTAGTAATTAACAGATCTGAGCTGCTGAATACACAGTGTATGTGCTATGTGAAGCAGATGCCCTTAGTGTTATAGTCTTTTACCATTGTTGTGTTGTTCTTTGCACAGACAGGAGGAGCAGAAAATTAGCAAGTGCCACTGGCACTTTTGCAGCTCAAATCACGTCACATGCTTTCAGAGAAATGATTGATCAAAGCCGACCGTCAGCTCTATCAGTCTGGACAGCCATGAATCGAAGGTCACCTGTGTTTTTCTCCAGAGCTATTTGATTGGCATCATGTGTATGAATAGAGATAACTTAATCTGGTTTGCTCAATCTCATGGTGCATGTGTATGTTTATATATGTGTGTGTTGTCACATGATTAATGTGGTGTAAGCTGCACCATGCCCTTTATCCTCTGTCCTCCTGGTGGCCTCTCTTCTTCTCTTGTTTTTTTTTTTTTTGCTGTTTCACTCACTTTATCATTCGGTCTCATTTCTTTTGCCTTGAACACTCTCTTGTCCACCTTTTTTTTTCACTTTCACTCTCCTATGAAAGAAAAGTCACAAATGAGCTCTCTAGATCTCAATTGATGTTTCTGGACAATAATGAGATTTAATGGAAAGCAAATGGAGTCTTTCCTCAAGAAGGAATGTTACATGCTTCCAAATTTCAGATGAGATCTAAACAATATCACAACTGTGTGCTCAGATTTACCAAGATACTAAGATCTGCAATCAAACATTAAAGGCTATGTGATGCAATACTAGCTTTATAAATAAGTCTCTGCCCTACATTATTTCATTTTTACTTGGATGTACTTCACTATACAGAAGAAAAGATAAGGCAACGTTCATACTGAAAAACAAAACAAAACTGAGACTAAAAAAAACTTGAATTAAACGAATTTTAGTAATTTTTAATAATAAAATCAGACTTTCTGTCTGTCTGTCATGTGTACTGTATATGTACAGTATATGAGACTGATGACTAACACTATATGTTCATTACACATTTCATTTTACAGATTGAATTCTCTATTTCGTCATACACTTTTGATTTTATAGCATTTCATAATGTTAAAATTGCCACTGACATCACAGCTGTGATGAAACTTTGTATGACAGTTTCCAGTGAGTGTTTTCATTCATGTTCACTTTTAACCTAACACGTTATGTTGAATACATAAGCATAGAAAATTCAGGCAGAAGTAGAAAAAATATTGGACATCCAAAAATATTTTTATTTAACTCCAAAGTAATTTTCTTTTCTTTTCCTCAGACTAATAGAGAATCTTATCAAATTCAATTGAAATTGTCCCTCATACAGTTTCCCCCATCTCCCTACATTTGTGTCTAGTTAGGACCAATAATGTGGGTGACTTGTAGGAAATGCTTGTCTTATATTAATTAATATTTTGCCCATTTAGGTGAAAATGCAGTCAGTTGTTTGCATTTCACTTATTTATTTTTCTGTAAACACTTAAAGGGGACTATAAGGCTATTTCATGCATTCTAAATTGTTTACACTGCTAAAGAGTTGGATTCTCATGCTAAACATGACCAAAGTAAAAAAAAAAATGAGTTGGACACATGACTGAGTATTTTTGTGCCAAACACTCCTTCAGGGTTCGTATAAGATTCTGAAAGGTTTTTGTTGTTGTTTTTCTTGTGTATGGCCCTGTTTGATGTCATTATATGCCTTATATGGGCACTTCTCCAGGAAGAGCTTGCACACACATCAACCAGAGTGAGAGCAAGAGCACACCCATCAACATGCTTCATTTTAAATTGTATGCAATTATATTAAGTCTAAATTAAATTTTGCATAAGTTATATACATGAATGATTTTCACGGCAGCAATATTATATGTTCCATTTATTGGCAGCAATCGTTTTCTGCCTCAGTTGGCCTTGCAGTGCACTTCCCACATGTATCCCTTTAAAAAAAAAAAAAGTGACATGACATTCAGCCAAGTATGGTGACCCATACTCAGAATTCGTGCTCTGCATTTAACCCATCCAAAGTGCACAGACACAGCAGTGAACACATACCCGGAGCAGTGGGCAGCTTTTATGCTGCGGTGCCTGGGAAGCAGTTGGGGGTTCGGTGCCTTGCTCAAGGGCACCTCAGTCGTGATATTGCTGGCCCGAGACTCGAACCCATGACCTTAGGGTTAGGAGTCAAACTCTCTAACCACTAGGCCACGACTTCCCCAATTTAAAACAGGCAAATACAGACTAAGGCAAATACAGGCAAATACAGCCGCTAAGCAAATGAGTACAGTATACTTACCATATAGAGATGTCTTTCTGTAGTCGTTGTTGCTGCTGCTGTTGTTTTTGCTGTTCATTTTTAGACTCGGATCCAATTCTGGATCGAATATATGTGGCTGTATCAGTTTTTTAGCTATAGTTGATTTTATTCAATAAAGTTTTTGTTCCTGTTTTACTAAAGACTCTTTGGAAATATGAAGGATGCATACTACTCTATAGGTACTCAGAATTAACAGATTGGCAGAAACTGTTTGTGTTATGTCTGCTTTAACTTATACTCTTATACTCTGCTTAAATCAAAATCTCTTACCTTGCTGGATTTGGTAATAGTGTTTTATGGTTCATGGTATGCAGTAACTCATTCAAAGGGATGTGACCCTGGAGTCAGAGATCGTGTCAGAGAATAAACATAAAGATATCTTATCGTCTGTAATCTGTGTTACTGCCTATGTCTGACATTCACCTCTGTGTCCTCCTGTGTGTTTAGACAGTGCATTCATCACTTTGAGCCCAATGACGACCTTGTCTGAGACCTACACCACTGGATCATGTCTTTCTCATAATCACTTAATTTGTCTCTCTCTTTTTCCTAAAACAACTGTATTCATTTTTTTGTCTATTATCCTTCCCTCCAATCCCTCTTTTTTAGTTGTACAAAAGTTGTCCTCCCCGGCCCTCTTACTTCCTTTCTTTTGCATGACAGCCGTTTACTGGAGCATTATTACTCCCCGTATAAGCCCCTTTTTAATTAGACACCAATTTGGATGGATTTACGCTTTTTCTCATGCCAAAACATTCCTATTGGCTGTTTATCCCCATGGTTAAAGGGCATAGCTCTCAAACTGACCAAATTCATGGCAATTTTAAATGTTTTGCAGTTAACTGAGCAGCCTAGCGCAGCTCTTTTCCTTTTCAAAATAACATGGGCTAACTGGTGATTAAGGATTTAAAAGATGAAGTGGAGATGCTCGTGCCGGGCATTCCTGTAAATGATTCAGGAGAACTGATTGCTGGTGCACAGCTCACCGTCATTTCAATGTGTTTTTGAATCTTAGTCATTAAAGCTCGTGCCGCATTTCAATTTAAGCTCTCATCCTCCACTCCGGCGACTATGATCTCCGTGCAAGGCGAAAATCGTAATTTAGTCATTGCACCAGGCGGTGATTATTTTTCTCTTTAATAATAAATATAAAAAAATTCTGGGATTTCTTAGCAAAAATCAAAGTAGTATGAAAGATGAAAAGGAAATTTGTGTTTTACGTGTGGAGATCTTCCTAGAACTTATCTGGTGGCCTGTTATTACCCCACACATGCTGATATTGGGGCTGGCAAACAGAAACGTTCCAAATGAACGTTCCAAAAACGTTCCAAATGAACGTTCCAAAAACGTTCCAAATGATCAATGTCCCATAATATCTTGACATCAGCTTTGAAGAAATGGCCAGTTTCATAGTGGAACAGTCTGACACAGTTCCTAGTTCCAGGATAGAAATCCCTCAGAACAAGGTCATGGATTTGGTCTCTCCCTTTGACTAAATCACTCAATTTACATGTACTATCATGCCTATCCGGTAACAGAGTCATCCCGCTGAAGTCCTACATATCTCTCTCATGCTCCCTCTCTTTTCCCCTCCCTGTGACCCTGGCTTCCTCTCTGCCCCACTAAAGGTGTTTGTCTGTGAGTGGAGTTAAGGATTACCTTTCCATCAGTAGAAGAATGAGGTGTGAAAAGCAATCTGAGGAATGCCAGGCTGGCTGATATGGAACTTTGGCGGATGCAATTATGCCTATGACAGATCATTTCTGACCTGATCCCTCGCTGCACTGCTGTTGTTTTATTTTGTTCGTGCTGCGTGTGAAATGTGAAAACCTTTAGCGAGGGAGTAGTGACACATCAGACGTCTCCATTTTTCTCAGATTTCCCTTACAGACCTGCTCTGTAGAAACAAAAATGAGCATGATGTATGAAATTTTTCTTAAACTCTTTTGTCTTTATATATGCTCTGTGGTCACTTGACCTGATTAGCATATTTGCTCTGGTGAATTCCTTTGTGCAGAGATGTGAAGATCTAATAGAGGTGAGCAAACACTACAAAATTATGCAAACGCATAATTCATTTCTCATATTTCCCAGGACTCCTGTCCTTGCTGAGATCTGTATTTTTATATTACTTGTCATTTTTATATTTATTCATGCATTTTTTTGCTGTGTGCTCCTACTAGCTCCTCATACGACTGGCACTTAAATATGTCACTCAGAGGAAACCTTTGACAACATCTTGCAGGTCCTGCGCTCTGTTAAGGACATCCTGGATGTCAGAAATCCCTCTTGGCATGAGGACTACAGCAGGTGCAGTGTGTTTGTAAATTGATCAGGGCAGGAAAAAAAAATCTATGAGTAGCTGGCTTTGATTGTTATAAGAGCCACAATCTGTCCATATGTCCAACATGATGGAAGCTACCAGTGTAGTATTTGCTGGAGGCTGTATATCACCTCTGAATGTTCACCAACCAGAGAATAGTCAGTTTTGAGCTTTAGGTTAGACTTAATTTGTGATTAAATAGAAGGAGCATTCCATAATAATAAAAGCCTACTTACATTTTTATCAAATGAGCCATTAGCATAAAAAATTCTGAATGAGCAATTTTAGAATAGCAAATAAAATACAAGTTTAATTAATATTACATACATTATTTTTCAAAAGTTTAAAAAGTCTCTTATGCTCATGTTTGCATACTTTTGGCTACGTTCACACAGCAGCAGAATACGGTTGTCAGTCCTGTATTTGAGTCCTTAATACGGTTGCATTCACACACAGTATGGCTATTTACGGGTGTGACAACTGCATTCTGTAACCAAACTCACACCTGTTAATTTTCAGAACTCACAACTGCATTCTCTGTAAACCCGCGCTGTGTGAATGGAACTGGACTGGACAACTGGTTGTCTGTCAAATCATACAGTGCGAGAGAGCCACTCTGCTGCTAAACACATCTACTGTATGTTCCGTGTTTTCATGTCTGGTTTCAGTAATTTACATTGAAGCAGAAATGAGCTCTGTGTCATCTGAAAGTTTTAGTTTGAGTCAGTTTTGTGTTCTGCAGGTGACTCAAATGCTCGGCTCAACACACACAAAAAATATAGCTGCTGTCAGTTAATGAAGGTTTGACAGATGAACTCGTGACTCGTTTTGACTCTTGTCATGTCAGAAAGTGATAAGACTGTAAGTTTTGTGGATGTCGCCGTCTTTGATATTATGTTGGTCAGAATATGGGCTTGACTCCTGTTCTGAGTCGCCACATGAAGTCGAACACATTGACTACGGGTGCACATGGCAAGATACAGGAGGGCAAGGGAATCACATGAAAACCAGGAAACATAACCATAACTAACTACAAAATAAAAGACAAGAAAACTTAAATAACTTAAAACCCCAAAACTAAAAACATATAACTGTGAAGTATTATTACAATTTAAAATATATTTTTTCCTTAGCTGCATAATGTTTTTGTGGAAGCATTGATACATTTTCTTTCAGGATTCTTTAATGAATTGAAAGTACAAAAGAACAAAGATTTTGATTATTTATATACATATATATATATATATGTATGTATATGTATATATGTATGTATATGTATATATGTATGTATATGTATATATGTATGTATATATGTATGTATATATATATATATATATATATATATATATACATATATATATATACATATACACATATATATGTATGTATATAAAAGTCTTTACTGTCTCTCTGCCTCTTTTGATTAATTTAATACATCCTTTCTGAATAAAAGTTTCTTCATTTCTTACAAAAAAGTATATATATATATGTAATTAATCTTCATGTAAGTAGGAATAATAAAACAGCTGAAATTTTTGTGCAGGTCAGCAAAGTTAGATCTAGAGGAGTTTTTTAATGGGAGCGATCTAGTTTTGTTGTGTAGTGTAGTGATTTATGTGTCGGTCTTTCTGCCAGACTGTTTATGAGTCAGTCACTCCTTCTGGTTCTCATGTATATTTATAAATGTTTGTCTCCGCTGCTTATTGGCCTGCTGGCCTTTTGGAATTTTCCATACATCTCTTATTAACATATCTTCATAAATATGCATATATTGACCTGCATATTCGTACAATATAGATATTTTTCATGAATATTCTGCCTAAATGTATGTGCAGCGGTGAGAAGATCACTTTGCCTTCTGTGTCTGTGTCATTCACAACTGTTTGTGACAGCAGGCAGTTTGGCTGCTTATCTGAATACCATCATGACCGTCTGTATGACGGAACCTGGGCTGCCCATCAGCCTCCAGAGGCCATTATCCCCTCATACCCACGCCCCAGGCACTGACGGACCTTGGGAAAGGGAGCCGTGTGTGCATCTGATAGCCATGATGGATTGGGGCCGAGGCGGGTCATAGGGTTAGGATGTTGTTGCCAAGACAAACAGCTGTGCTTGTGTCTGGGGCAGGTGTTTCATAGGGTCTCAGCATATTGGGAGCACCCAAATCAATACCAGCCTCCATTTATGGCCGAGAGTGTGTGTGTGCTGAACTCTGCCTTTGAATAGAGGGCACTGATTTGTGTTTGGACCATGCTGTACAGCTCTGCACATTTCTTTGTTGTATTGTGCCTCTTGTTTATCCATGTGTGTGTGTTTAGGTTCCATGCTAAAGTGAAAGATCTGGACGTGATGAGGCAGAAATTGATCACTTCAACCTTTCAAGACTGTGAACTGTGTGGAGGAAGGAGTACAGCTGCTTGACGTGCTTCAGCACCTGTCTGGATGAGAGGTCTTTCTCACACAGTTAGCTGTCAATTCACACACACTTTATCACCTCCTTTAAAACCTCGCACACTGTCAGACTGCTACTCCTTTTAGCAAATATAGTGAATAAAAATGGCTCCAGCAGAACAGACCACCCACAGACTTCTAATGTCACTTCCTTTTCATTCTCAGTTAAGGCTGATTTATACTTCTGCCTCGGACCTACGCCGTAGCCTACGTATAGACGCACTCCGTTATGTCGTAGCCTGACGTGCACCTCTGCAAAAATCTAACAGTGCAGCAATTCTACACAGACAGCAAGTGCTGTGATTGGTCTGCTAGAATCCCTCCCTCCATATGTACTTGAGTTTTGTGTGAGTTTATGAGCACTTTTATATATTTTAATGTTACATCTTCTTCAGTGTTGTGGGTAACGCGTTACAAAGTAATGCGTTAGAGTACTCTAATTACTTTTTTCCTGAAATGTGTAACTTAACGCGTTAGTTTCGTGCGTAAGTAAACAGTAACTTTGTTATTTTTTTAAAAAAGTAATCCGTTATTTTAAGGAAAGGAAAATCCCGACTGCAGCCTGCTTTTTGTCAGACAGTAGGCCTAGGTCTACTGTGCCACCTGCGGATGTATCAGCGGAGCCGAAGCTCTGTGATCGTAAAGTCAATGGCTGTGATACGTCTGTGCCCTGCGCCTGACCCTGTGTGTGTGTGGGGTTTTTTTTTTTTCGAACTCGCGGCAAGATGGCAGAGAGGACAGCGTTTGGTTTATGGACTGTGTTAAAGCGAATTTAGGCTTGTGACTGTGAGTGACACTTTAATTATAATTAGTTCGGCTATTAAGCGATTTGTCATTTGCCTGTGTGGCAGTGAAGGATTTAATTCGGTTTGTTATCATTTTTGTTTGACAGGCAGCTGTTAATTTCTGTTAGATCGTTGGCTGGCTGGTTGTTCATCATTTCTAAATGGATTTAAATCTGCAAGCCTGTTTAAGGTTGTGTTTACAAGTAAGCATACTTGTACTTTGATAACTGCATTATTTAAAGTTAAAGAAAAATCAGGAGTTATCTTGTGATGCTCATAATATACAGTAGCCTAAGGATGGCTGAAGCGAAACAGTCGTTCCGAAGCTTTGCGAGATCCCGAAGCGCAGATGTATCGAAACACTGATTCGAAGCGTGATTCGAAACACCCATGTCACGTGACTATGACCAAACGAACCCTCGAAGTGTTTCACTAATTGTTTCATCAGGTGTGGTCCGCCGAATCAGCATTTGATTGGAACGGTCGGGAACAGATCACACAATCGCACATCTGTATAAAAGTGAAATAAACGCATTTTGACCTCGTGGGTTTTTGTGAGAGGAGTTTGACTTTGAGATAGCGGATTTTTGGTGATATAGTGACATAGTGCGATTTGATTAGTTATAGGCAATTTAGACTTACATTTAAATTTACACAACACATTGACTGAGAGGCTAGAGACAGACAGAGTATACATATAGTGACACATTAATAGATACATAGATATAAATATATATAGACAGCTAGATTAATAGATAGATACATATATAGATAGATTACAGATACATATATAAATACATATATTATAGATAGATACATATATAGATACATAGATTATAGATACATATCTAGATACATAGATCGATTCATATATAGATAGATAGATTTGGATAGATAGATAGATAAAATGGAAGCTCCCCAGAAGAGATGCCGTACATCTGTGGTGTGGGAGCATTTCCATTTAGAAACCCCAAATAAAGTGAGATGTGTGTATTGTGATCGGCAGCTAGCCTACTGCAACAATACATCATCCATGATGCGCCATTTGAGGAGCACTCATCCTGCCATTTTGCAGGGTGCAGAGGATGGCATTCCCCCTGTACCTAGGCCTGCTACTGACACTGCTGGGCCATCTAAGCAAGGTATGCATTGTTTGGGATATAATTATAATTGAAATATAATTACAACCTTTTGGGACACTGTTTATAAAGTTTATAAGTTATATAAAGCACTGATTATAAACACTGGAAGGTTTCCAAATAATGAACCAGTAGGCTATACTTTTAATAGATGTGCACTAATTAAAACATTAAACAGGTTCTCCCCACTCAGTGATGCACCCACTGAGAAACCTGATGAAAGTGCTCTAGTTATTGGTGATTCTATTGTACGGAACGTGAATATAGAGACACCAGCCACCATAGTCAAATGTTTACCGGGAGCCAGAGCGCCTGACATCTTGGCAAATTTAAAAGTGCTGGCTAATGCTAAACGTAAATACAGTAAGATTGTTATTCATGCCGGCGCTAATGATGTTCGACTTCGCCAGTCGGAGATCACTAAAAATAACATTAAAGAGGTGTGTGAACTTGCAAGCACGATGTCAGACACTGTAATATGCTCTGGTCCCCTCCCTGCTTACCGTGGTGATGAGATGCATAGCAGATTGTCATCACTCAATGGCTGGATGTCTAAGTGGTGCCCACAGAATAACATAGGTTTCATAGACAATTGGACGAGCTTTTGGGGCAGACCTGACCTGTTTAAAAGAGATGGTCTTCATCCCTCCTGGGGTGGCGCCACTCTTCTCTCTAGAAATATGGCAAATAGTCTTAGTGTTTATACTTGACTAACTGGGGCCCAGGTCAGGAAGCAGACAGACTGGCTAAACCGACCGTCTGCTAGCTGCCTCCCGTCACAGAGGTCAGTTAATTCTCAGCACATAGAGACTCTTTCACCTAGATATCACACTATAGAGACTGTGTCTGTTCCCCGAACTAGTAAAAACAAAAAACGTCCAAACCTGGTTAAGATTAACAATTTAATTGAGGTTCAACAAATAAAAAACAGAAGCAATATGGATAAACAAATGATAAAGCTTGGCTTATTGAATATCAGATCCCTTTCTACGAAAACACTTTTTGTAAATAATATGATCACTGATCATAATATAGATGTACTCTGTTTGACAGAAACCTGGCTAAAACCTGATGATTACATTATTTTAAATGAGTCCATCCCCCAAGATTACTGTTATAAACATGAGCCACGTCTAAAAGGCAAAGGTGGAGGTGTTGCTTCAATTTATAACAACGTTTTCAGGATTTCTCAGAGGGCAGGCTACAAGTATAACTCGTTTGAAGTAATGGTACTTCATATAACATTATCCAAAGAAACAAATGTTAATGATAAATCCCCTGTTATGTTTGTACTGGCTACTGTATACAGGCCACCAGGGCACCATACAGACTTTATTAAAGAGTTTGGTGATTTTACATCTGAGTTAGTTCTGGCTGCAGATAAAGTTTTAATAGTTGGTGATTTTAATATCCATGTTGATAATGAAAACGATGCATTGGGATCAGCATTTATAGACATTCTGAACTCTATTGGTGTTAGACAACACGTTTCAGGACCTACTCATTGTCGAAATCATACTCTAGATTTAATACTGTCACATGGAATTGATGTTGATGGTGTTGAAATTATTCAGCCAAGTGATGATATCTCAGATCATTATTTAGTTCTTTGCAAAATTCATATAGCCAAAATTGTAAATTCTACTTCTTGTTACAAGTATGGAAGAACCATCACTTCTAACACAAAAGACTGCTTTTTAAGTTATCTTCCTGATGTATCCAAATTCCTTAGCATATCCAAAACCTCAGAACAACTTGATGATGTAACAGAAACTATGGACTCTCTCTTTTCTAGCACTTTAAATAAAGTTGCTCCTTTACGCTTAAGGAAGGTTAAGGAAAACAGTTTGACACCATGGTATAATGAGCATACTCGCACCCTAAAGAGAGCAGCCTGAAAAATGGAGCGCAGCTGGAGGAAAACAAAACTAGAGGTATTTCGTATTGCTTGGCGGGAAAGTAACATATCCTACAGAAAAGCATTAAAAACTGCTAGATCCGATTACTTTTCTTCTCTTTTAGAAGAAAACAAACATGACCCCAGGTATTTATTCAATACAGTGGCTAAATTAACGAAAAATAAAGCATCAACAAGTGTTGACATTTCCCAACACCACAGCAGTAATGAGTTTATGAACTACTTTACTTCTAAAATCGATACTATTAGAGATAAAATTGCAACCATTCAGCCGTCAGCTACAGTATCACATCAGACAGTGCACTATAGACCCCCTGAGGAACAGTTCCACTCATTCTCTACCATAGGAGAGGAAGAATTGTATAAACTTGTTAAATCATCTAAACCAACAACATGTATGTTAGACCCTATACCATCTAAGCTCCTGAAAGAGGTGCTTCCAGAAGTCATAGATCCTCTTCTGACTATTATTAATTCCTCATTGTCATTAGGACATGTCCCCAAAACCTTCAAACTGGCTGTTATTAAGCCTCTCATCAAAAAACCACAACTTGACCCCAAAGAACTAGTTAATTATAGACCAATCTCGAATCTCCCTTTTCTGTCCAAGATACTAGAAAAGGTGGTATCCACACAATTATATTCCTTCTTAGAGAAAAATGGTATATGTGAGGATTTCCAGTCAGGATTTAGACCGTATCATAGTACTGAGACTGCTCTTCTTAGAGTTACAAATGATCTGCTCTTATCATCTGATCGTGGGTGTATCTCTCTATTAGTTTTATTGGATCTTAGTGCTGCGTTTGACACAATTGACCACAACATTCTTTTGCATAGACTTGAATACTTTGTTGGCATCAGTGGAAGTGCATTAGCATGGTTTAAATCGTACTTATATGACCGCCATCAGTTCGTAGCAGTGAATGAAGATGTATCCTATCGATCACAAGTGCAGTATGGAGTACCTCAAGGCTCAGTACTAGGGCCGCTACTCTTCACGCTTTATATGTTACCCTTGGGAGATATCATCAGGAAACATGGTGTTAGCTTTCACTGTTATGCTGATGATACTCAGCTCTATATTTCTTCGCAGCCCGGTGAAACACACCAATTTGAAAAACTAATGGATTGCATAGTCGATATAAAAAACTGGATGACGAGTAATTTCTTACTGCTAAATTCTGAAAAAACAGATGTGTTAATTATAGGACCTAAAAACTCTGCTTGTAATAACCTAGAACACTGTCTAAGACTTGATGGTTGCTCTGTCAATTCTTCGTCATCAGTTAGGAACCTAGGTGTGCTACTTGATCGCAATCTTTCCTTAGAAAGCCACGTTTCTAGCATTTGTAAAACTGCATTTTTCCATCTCAAAAATATATCTAAATTACGGCCTATGCTCTCAATGTCAAATGCAGAAATGTTAATCCATGCATTTATGACCTCAAGGTTAGATTATTGTAATGCTTTATTGGGTGGTTGTTCTGCACGCTTAGTAAACAAACTACAGCTAGTCCAAAATGCAGCAGCAAGAGTTCTTACTAGAACCAGGAAGTATGACCATATTAGCCCGGTCCTGTCAACACTGCACTGGCTCCCTATCAAGCATCGCATAGATTTTAAAATATTGCTTATTACTTATAAAGCCCTGAATGGTTTAGCACCTCAGTATTTGAATGAGCTCCTTTTACATTATAATCCTCTACGTCCGCTACGTTCTCAAAACTCAGGCAATTTGATAATACCTAGAATATCAAAATCAACTGCAGGCGGCAGATCCTTTTCCTATTTGGCGCCCTAACTCTGGAATAACCTACCTAACATTGTTCGGGAGGCAGACACACTCTTGCAGTTTAAATCTAGATTAAAGACCCATCTCTTTAACCTGGCATACACATAACATACTAATATGCTTTTATTATCCAAATCCGTTAAAGAATTTTTAGGCTGCATTAATTAGGTAAACCGGAACCGGAAACACTTCCCATAACAACCTATGTACTTGCTACATCATTAGAAGAATGGCATCTACGCTAATATTTGTCTGTTTCTCTCTTGTTCCGAGGTCACCGTGGCCACCAGATCCAGTCTGTGTCCAGATCAGAGGGTCACTGCAGTCACCCGGATCCAGTACGTATCCAGACCAGATGCTGGATCAGCACCTAGAAAGGACCTCTACATCCCTGAAAGACAGCGGAGACCAGGACAACTAGAGCCCCAGATACAGATCCCCTGTAAAGACCTTGTCTCAGAGGAGCACCAGGACAAGACCACAGGAAACAGATGATTCTTCTGCACAATCTGACTTTGCTGCAGCCTGGAATTGAACTACTGGTTTCGTCCGGTCAGAGGAGAACTGGCCCCCCAACTGAGCCTGGTTTCTCCCAAGGTTTTTTTCTCCATTCTGTCACCGATGGAGTTTCGGTTCCTTGCCGCTGTCGCCTCTGGCTTGCTTAGTTGGGGACACTTCATCTACAGCGATATCGTTGACTTGATTGCAAATAAATGCACAGACACTATTTAACTGAACAGAGATGACATAACTGAATCCAATGATGAACTGCCTTTAACTATCATTTTTGCATTATTGACACTGTTGTCCTAATGAATGTTGTTCAGTTGCTTTGACGCAATGTATTTTGTTTAAAGCGCTATATAAATAAAGGTGACATTGACATTGACTAATTGAAGCTGTATTTTTCCAATGTATTTGTCTGAAAGTATGTTTTGTCTTCTCTTTTAAAAGTCAGACAGAGGGAATTGGATGAGGCTCTTATAAACATGGTGGTGAAGGATCTGCAGCCCTTCACCATCGTGGACGATGAGGGATTCAGGGCATTTGTGAACAAGCTTGATCCAAGCTATGTCCTCCCATCCCGGAAGGTGCTTAAAATAATGGCCAGCGAAAAGTACAACAAAGCCAAGGAGAAGACAATGGAGGACCTACAAAAGGCCGAATTTGTTAGCCTTACAGCTGACATGTGGTCCTCCATTAATATGGATGGATATCTTGGTGTGACTTGCCATTACATAACACCAGAGGCAAAAATGGCAACTGTTGTACTGGGTGTAAGGAGGTTTTACCAAACCCACACAGCCCAGCATCTCATGGAGGCTAAAGCCTTGCTAATGGCTGAGTGGGGAATAACCTCCAAAGTTCAGTGCATGGTGACTGACAATGCATCTAACATGATCCTAAGTGCCCAGCTACTCCACCTTCGCCATGTCCCATGTTTTGCTCATACTTTAAATTTGATTGTGAAAAAGGCACTAGATCAAACCCCAGTCATCAATGAAATACGCCAGAAGGCCAGAAAGATAGTGGGGTTGTTCAGATCCAGCTGCAAAGCAAAGGACAAGCTTGTGGAGATGCAGAGCTTGATGGGAAGACCAACTCTGAAACTGATACAGGAGGTTGACACGAGATGGAACAGCACATTTGACATGCTACAGCGCTTGTATGACCAACGTGAACCAGTGGCTGCTGCACTTTCCAACTTAAACAATGATACTGCTCCCCTGACAAGTATTGATTATGACATTATTGAACAATCATTGTCAATACTGCAACCATTCAAACTCGCAACAACAGAGATGTCAGAGGAAAAGAGAGTGTCTGCTTCAAAGCTTATTCCACTGTACAGGATGTTGCAGCACAAGCTTGCACAGAAAAAAGGAAATGCAACGCAGGAATCAACTGTTCAATTAGGTAGGCCACAATGACCATACTACCCATGTGATTGGCCATAACTGTCATATTATTGTCATTATTATAAATATGTGTTTCTCCTGTTTTGGCTCATAGGCTCACATCTGCAAGAAGGTCTGCACTCCAGATGTGGAGGTTATGAGAGTTTTAGAGCCTTGGCACTGGCTACACTGCTGGACCCAAGGTTAAAAAATGTGGCATTTGGAAATGCTGCCAAAGCCCAGGAAGCTGAAAAGCATATCACACTGGAGTGTGCTTCACTGATGCGTTCAAACACAAATCCTGGTGAGCAGTTTCAGTCTGTGTTATGTTATGTAATCTGAATCATGTAATATAATATATCCTTCATATATGCCGTCAGTTTAGGATTTGTTAATAATTGCTGTTTTCATTTTTATTCAGACCCAGAAATGTCAACATCACACCCATCATCATCACCATCACCATCAACATCAACACCAGTAGAAACACAGGACAGTTTATGGGAACTTTTTGATACTCGCATCCATCAAACCAAGATGATACACAATGCTACAGCTGATGCCACAGTGGAAGTGAAAAAATACATCAACGATGCTTTTTTGCCCAGAACTCATGATCCACTAACTTACTGGAAAGAGAAAGCAGTAATCTTTCCTCATTTGTATGTCCTTGCAAAAAAATATCTTTGTATGCCAGCAACAAGTGTCCCTTGTGAGAGGATTTTTTCAAAGGCTGGAGAAATTATCTGTAAAAAAAGAAGTAGGCTAAGTCCTTCCACAGCAGATAAATTAATATTTTTGAATAAAAATCTCTAAAAAAGTGAGACATTGTGGCTTGATTTCTTTTATAAATATTCATTTTTCATGACCAAAATAACATTATGCACAGTGAGGAGCCTATAGGTTACAAGCTTCACATATTAGAACATTATAATAATAAAAAAACAACACATTTTTTTAATGGCTCGTCATGGTTGTTTCAGATCAACACCTGCAAGTGACCACTAGGTGTCACCGTTGAGACGGGTGTCGGATTGATTCGAAGCCTCGAAACAATATGGCACATTTGGTTCAACTGTTTCATTGGTTCACGAGGCCTCGATTTTGCCATCACTACAGTAGCCTAGGCTACCCGGGCTGGGTAGGTGCGAATTTTGATTAATAATATGTTCTGTGATAATAAATAAATAAAACGCCATGTGGAATAGCCTATTGCTGACTGTCTTTCCTGTTATTGTTATCCTGCAGTGTTAATTTAGTCGGATGACTGACGTTATTCATTGTCGGGAGTCACGACTTCTAGGTGCATTTAAAGGGGCCGGGGGCTGTGTCTGTCATGTGTGAGCTGCTGCAAACGGCTTTTAATTTTTGGTAACGCATGAGTACTCTAACGCGTTATTTTTATGAATAGGTAACGCTGTATCATAACTGATTACTTTTAATTGATGGTAACGTTGTAACCTACCTAACTACTTTCCAAAGTAACTATACCCAACACTGATTTTCTTATATAAAATAAAACAAAGTAAAGAACAAGTGTCTTATAATTTATTATACTACATAGCATTAGTAGTTGTCCGCGACAAACAATATTGATCTGCCATGGTACAAGTCCTTGTGGAGATGGAAAAAATACCATCTTCTCCTGTTCCGTTGTTGTCTCCTTTTGTAGTTTTAAATTATGATCGAAAGACCCATGGAGGTAAGATTAACATTAAAGAGAGGTTAACATATATTAAAAAAACACTATAAGGTCAGAATTGTGAATCAAGAACTCATTTTGATTCAGAATTGGTTGCACCTTTTTCTTTTCTTTTTTTAATCAAATACCAGTACACAATGATCATAATGAAATTCCGACAATGCAAAAATACTCTCACAGTGTTTTCTGGACTGGTGAAGAAATTAAATTTTACATTTTATGTGGTTTTGTCATAGCTTAAATTTGTATTTTAGTTTTAGTCATTTTGGGGCTTCAGCGTAAACTTCTTTATGTCACTTAGTTGCCAAGACTGATTAGACTCCGTGTCCACCAAAGCATTTTTCCCCGAGGCGTGTATTCTTTTTTTAGTAGATTTTTTCAATTGTTTTCGATGGGAGCAGCACCAATAACATGCCGAGCGCTGAGCGTCTTTTTATGTTCAGTGATGAGAGCTTGGGCGTTTTATTCTAGGTGCCGAGAGCTGAAGATTGTTCAACTTTGGGTAAAACACAGCACTCATCACTGTCACTTTTCAGTCAGCTGAAAATCACAGTGAGGGGGGGGGGGGGGGGTAGTACTGATAATAGTAGTACTGGTAGTACTGGTAGTACTCAGCTTATACTGATCAAACGTCACACCCTGATTGTATTACGAATGAACCGATACAATAGAGAAGTTAATATTACTTGTCTCTGTGTATTTATGTCTTTACCAGATGGAATTGCCGGATTACCATAATATTGTTCATCTGCCATATTATTTCAGTGGACATTCCATATCAAAGCAACCACATCATCTTAACTGAAAAAACACTGCGCTCTCAAGCACTCACAGCTGGAAGTTTGCAGCTTTGGTGGACACGGGGCCTTAGTCCCATTCACTAACAAGTCAGTCTTATGAGCTGGTTCTCATCAGTCTAAGGGTGTATTCACACCAGGAAAGTCTGCTAGTTCACTTGCTTTGGTCCGGACCAAATACAATGTTGATTGTTTTATTTATTTTTTGGTTGATGTGGTTGGCTTTCACATTGCCCTTTTTGCAAGTGAACCAGAAATTGTAAAAAATAAAAAACACATGTGCTAAAGGTCATCCATTCATTGGAAAGAAAGTCTCAAGCATACCAGAGATAGTTTGGAACTGGACCGAGACCCCCTCTTCAGCTGGGTCTAGGTGCGATTGTTTGGTCTGCACCTGAGTGTGATTGCTATATTCACACCTGACCAAAATATCTGCACCATGGGGGAAAACGAACTTGAGTTTGAGTCAGTCGAACCAAACAAGACAGGTGTAAATACACCTTTGTAACTGACTTAAAATAAACCAAACACTTAAGGTTTTGTGAGATCATGCTAGATGCTATAATGTAAAGTAGTTAGGTTTAATTATATTTTGCTCCCTCAAAGATTCCAAATGAATCATTAATAGAATTGCTGAGGAACCAGAATCGTTACATGTAATCAGAATCAACCAGAATAGTCTCCCTCTATAATAAACATGTCAAACATTCTGACATCAAACTGACTTTGGTCCACACCAAAAGCTCTCATGTAAAAAAAATGCCCACAGTCAAATCAAGCATGACAGGTTCCTGAAAGATGTATCAATTAGATGTGTGTTAGGAGACCACAATGTGACATATAAGTCCACCCTTTGTAGGTGAACTCTATTGGGTTTTGTGGGCAAATGAATCCAACCCAAAAGCTCCATCAGGGTAAATTTGGAAGGTGTCACAGGATAGCTTAACTCCATTGATGAGCTCTTCTCTGTGTTGAGGTCAGAGGCCAGTGAGGGGCCCCAGCAGAGGCCCTGGAGCTCAGCCAGGATCTAGCCACACAGGCCCTAATGCCATTAAAGCCAGCTGTGCTGCCACATACTCAGTCTCGTTCTTTTTTATCACTTTCCATTTCACTCACCCTTCCTCTCTCTCGTTTTCTCTTTCCCTTCTCATCGCTCTCTTTTTCTTTAGTTTGCTTACAAAGCACATTGCCTTCTCCATTGTGTTTAAATTCATTTCCCGCTTTCTTTAAGAAGGCAATTAAGAGCAGACATAAGCTTTAATTGTACACAGATATGATTATGTTGCATTTCCCCACAATTGAACCCAAAAAGGACCACAGAGGAACAAAAGGAGAAAGAAACCAGAGCTTAATGATGGTCTGATTAGACGTTGTAGAATATTTACATTGTTACTGCATAGCCTGACACATTCCTAACATGAACAAAGTTTAGCCTTCATTTGTTTTTGTGTATACCCTTGGATTGTTTAACTTAAGTTGTGCTCTGACTGTTGTTTTGATTGTTTGTGACCTTGCATGTGTGAGTCGGTAAGATTTCAAGGCGTAGTTTGTTTGTAAGTGATGAGATGTGTGTTCACAGAAGGCTCTGCATTCTTTCTGAGCTCTTCCCATCTGTTTGTATGCTTTTTGCACGTGTGTTGTCTAGGTTCTCCGGTGCACTCATTTCCTGCCACACGTCAGCAGTGGAGAGGAAGTGCATGTGAATTATGCTAAGCTTTGTCAGACTCTGGATGAGAAGTTGAGGAGGATCTCCACAGACTGGAGTCAGAGTCTCAGCCGCTCATGATCCGTTATAAATTGAAGAACAGCCTGCTGGACATCAACGTTAACAGGTACGTGATTACACTAACATACATGCATACAGGCCCTCCCGTACCTCTGTGTTCATTATGATTGTCAGTGTAATTAGACATGCCCGTGTCACTGACCAGAGATGTTTTGTCCATGGTTTTATGGCACATGATTCAGTGCACCGCACACTGAATATATATTAGTTATATATATTAGTTATATATATGAAAAATTTATATTAGTTTTTATAATTTTTCATCAGAAAAACATTAGTATACTGTATAAACATAAAACATCCACTTCTCACTTTTTCTGTGGAGAGAAATTAATAATATTAAATAATAATATTGACAGCAATGGATTAAATCCTACGCTACATTGAATATTCTGATAGACTTGACGTTGAATATGTTGTAAATACGGTTAATTATTGTCCTTTAGTGACCCATTCAAACCCTTTCAGATAATCAAGTTATATGTGGTTGTGCTGATCTGAAATCTTTCATGCTCTGTAGCCATACATGACCATTACATTACAACACATGACCGTTACTGGAGATGTTTCATACATGCTGATTCTAGTGTGAGCACAAAAACATAGACTTTGAATGTATAACTGTGTTTATGTGTTCAGGAACCTGTTGAAGATGTTTGATGAGATTCATTACTGGGACCGACTGCTCTTCGAGAACCCTCAGTACATCACAGAGGTGTATCAGCACAGAGAAGAACTCCACAAACTGAGAGAGAATGTCCTCCTAAGTTGATGGAGACTACAACAAGTCAGTATGGCTGACAGAGACTGAATTCAGTACAAACTGAGTATTTACATTCAATCTGCCTATATACACATCTCCATTCAAGACTTTAGCACATCCAGTCTGGAGAAAAGCACATGAATTAAATGCACACAGACGCACACACTTCCACTAAACAAAACAATTCACACTTATGTCCCTCATTCTGCAGTGAATAATAACCTCCTCCTCTCTCACATAAGCGCACACGCACACGCTTTTCAACCTGGAGGACTCATTGTTACTCTCAGAGGGACAGAGTGAGTCATCTCTGTCAGTATTGTTGCCACATTTAATGCATTCTACACATGCCAGCTGGAAACAAACACTTAAACCCAGCACAAGCTAAACAGGCCACTTGCCCCAAATGGCAAAGCACATCCACTAAGACTTGTTAATCCATTTTTACCACCCTCTTGTTCAGTTATGCTTTTAAAATGGCCTTGCTTGTTTTTTTTACAAACACTGTGAAAGAAACTTATTAGTGCCTGTAAAAACACAACAACAGTGAACTTAGCCTTATATGATTGTGTTCACTCTCAATTAGAATCATTAAGGCTCTAAATGCAGATGAGCTGGGTCTCTTTTCTGAGAGAATTCGGTTCTTGGATAGGAAAAACCAGCCAGGCCTGTCAAAACTGCACTAGTCAACAAAAGAAACAGCCAGCGTCTTTTATCAATGACTGCACAGTGAACGCCAACAAGGTCAGTAGTGTCTGACACACATACAAATACACACAACAGAAAACTGTGGCCAAACTGATGGTAAAGTGAAAAGCTTGTGTTCCTCAGGCAGATTGAAATTTTCTGGATTTACTCTGATTAGAGCAGTATGAATTTCAATGCTGGTTGAGTGCATTGCCACCAGAAAAACATAGTTGAAGCTGGTCAGCCAGCACAGTCTTAGTCTGTCTGGTAAAGCTGAAGTACAGCTAGGCATGAAGCCTGGTGTGGACAGCAGCCTGGTTTCTTCAGCAAAGTCCAAAAATTGCAGAGAATCTTCAAGGAAATGCTGGATTTGTTCGACGAATTAATAATTAGGATTTCTGGTCATTCTAGTTTAGGGCGGTAAGCAAAACTATTTTGATAATCCATTAATCCAATGGGTTTTTTTTCTCTTTGATTGCATAGTCTTGCCTAATGCACTTTTTCAAGTGAATAATTTGACTATATTGTTTGCTATGCATTATTGCAAAATTTACAATATAAAGTTTACTTACATAGAAAGGAATATTGTTCTGAACAATCTGCTCCCTTTCTCTGCTGCGCTTCATTTGAATGATATGCATGCATACATTTTATGATGAAGTTAAATGATGATAGCAACTTTTAATTGCTCACTTGCTGTTAAGAAACACTGTTTTGCTAAATGGAAATAATTCTTGCAATGTACGTAAATGTGTTTCCCCTCCATAGAAATGCATTTTTCATTACATTATGTGAAACCACTAAGACCCAAACAATTGTTTTTGTTTATTATTATTTCCTTTATCAGTGATCAGTTTTATTGTATAGCTATTGCAGCCCTTTTCTAGTATGCAAAGTTTACCCAAAGTCTTATCCAATTTTTAGTCACACACAGATTTTTGTGACTACCACGGGCCTCTAGTCAGTGGGGGTTTAGATGTGGTCTGAGATTTGAGCTCTGTAGCAGACAACAAATGCTGTACTAGACTTAGTGGTCAGATAAGGGGAAGTCGTGGCCTAATGGTTAGAGAGTCGGACTCCCAATCGGCAGGAATTGTGGGTGGGGAGAGTGTATGTACAGTTCTCTCTCCACCTTCAATACCACGACTTAGGTGCCCTTGAGCAAGGCATCGAACCCCCAACTGCTCCCCGGGCGCCGCAGCATAAATGGCTGCCCACTGCTTCGGGTGTGTGTTCACAGTGTGTGTGTGTGTTCACTGCTCTGTGTGTGTGCATTTCGGATGGGTTAAATGCAGAGCACAAATTCTGAGTATGGGTCACCATACTTGGCTGAATGTCACTTCACTTTTATACCTGGCAGGTGCTGTTTTTATTAAACAAGACCTGGAAGGCCAAATATAAGCTGGAAGGCCAAATATATCCTGTTTAATAGCTTATAAAGATTCAGTTCAGTTGTAGTTAGTTTAAGGGGTTTAGGACTTTTCTCACACATTGGGAGTTAGACCAACAGTTTAGGGTTTGGACTGTGAGAAGAAGGGCTGGCTTTAATGAGTAAATTAAACAGTTGACTGGTACTTTATTAGTAAGACATCCCAAAAAAATGATGAAGAATGAAATCAGCTATATAAATCCAATTCTTATAGGGATAACACTAATATATACTACCGTTCAAAGATTTGGGGTCCGTACGATTATCTTTTTATTGATTTTGAATAAAAAGATAAAACCTTATACTGTCACCAAGGCTGCCTTAAATTAAATAAAAATACAGTAAAAACTAATATTGTGGAATATTATTAGAATATTAAACAACTGCTTTCTGTATTTTAGTATATATTCAAATGTAAGTTATTTGTGTGATTTTCAGCAGCCATTTGATCCTTCAGTAATCATTCTAATATGCTGATTTGGTGCTCAAGAAATGATTCTAATTAGTATCAATGGTAAAAACAGTTGATCCATTTTTATTCAGGATTCTTCGATGAATAGAAAGTTTTGAAGCTTTTATTTAAATAGTCTTTACTGTCACTTTTGATCAGTTAAATGCATCTTAATAAAAAGTATTAATTTCTTATCTTTTTTATAATTTTTGACTGGTAGTGTATTTTTCAATAAAATCTAGTGCATGATGGGTTTTTTTTATTTTCTTACCCTAGCTACAGTTTTTCAGGAACACAAGGCATTACTCTTGTTTTGTACCGATACAGCTGTGTCCTTTTGCGGGCCTATATTGCTTTTGTAATGCAAGAATAAGGCAGCAGGCTTTACTGAAAATGGAAGTGCGACTCAGTGGAGAGCAATTGCAAAATCTATTCACTTCCTCTGCTGGCTGTCCATCACTCCTTCATTGAACAAGGTAATATGATATTAAAACACTGGCAGTGTCCTTTAGCCATGTGGTAAAGATACACACACATATATACACAAAAGCATGCAAGCAGCAGCACGAATGCCCCATCTACTTTAATAAAGGAAGCATAGACATCTCTCAGTATAAACAGTCCCATCGTTCACAATAAAAGAAAGCCAGCCTCGTGCTGAGTTCTCACTCAGTTGCTGGAGAGAGCTGGGGGAGAGAGATCAAGTTCACGTTAGAGTCAATGTCAGACATCCTTCGAGTCCAAAACAGAGCTGGCAACAGCTTCAGTGGTAATGGAGAAGTATGGAGAACACGAAACATCTGAACTTACACACACCCACACACACTTAGAAATGAAAGTATACATTCTACACACCCGTGCACATAGAGTAATCTTCCCCTTCGAGGCTTATTTCATGTGACATTTCATGCATGAAAAAGTCATGAGATGAGCTGGATCCAGAGCTGGAAGGAAGAGTGAGATTATGCGGCATCTAAGATGCTTCTGAGAACCTCTATGCAGACTCTCAGAAATGTCTCAGCAACCCTGGCCTCCACAGATTGAATAGGGAGCTGTTGGAAGAGAAAGCTTAATGCTTTGTGGATAAGAACTGCCTCCTTTAATTTTAAGAGCAGGGATAGGTTGAAATCAGATGCTCTTTTTCTGTAGAAGAGTGAGAGAGGAAGACCTGAGCTGGAAAATCCTGCTGGAAAATCCCTGCTGCTCGGTTTGAATGAGTTTTCCATCCTTTCTTACACCACATCCCTCTCGCATCCATTCTGTTTTATTTTTTCTTCTTTTCTGTTTTTTTTCAACCACATTCTGTCTTTGTCTTTTTTTGAAGTGCAATTAGTTTTCCTCATTAATTTGCTCGTTAGGTGGGACAGCCTAATGGAGGTGGACTGGAGCTTTTAATAGTTGCTTTGTGCTGTAACTCCTCTCAGAGCAATTATTCAAACTACCTACTGTATGTGTTGCTCCTCACTACAGGTAAAAGAAAAAAAAATGTACTCCCAAATGTAAACGCTGAATTTCACAATAAGTTAGAGGCTTTGGAACAGTGAAAGACCAGTAGAGTAGCTCATTTAAAATAATGACGCAACAATGTCAGGAGAAGGTTATGCAGATAGCAAGAACAAAGAAGTGCATAGCCTGACAATTTTGTCTACGCATTAAGATTGTTGTTAGTGTCTCTATAATGCCATTTTTAAGGTTCCTAATACTGTTTTGGGAGTCTCCTACAATAGGTTTGCATGCATCCAATGTCAAAAAGCTTTGGTTTTCTCAAAATATGCATTTAATATCACCTCATCATTCCAATGATTCGTTCAAAACAGTTCAAAACAGAGGAAAAGGAATCCAACGTAGTCACTGAACTGTGTAGGGCCACAGACCTGTCGCTTTGGTCCACCAAAGAAATGGCCAGAGCCATCTGCTGTTCATTATGTCCAAGTTAAAAGATAAGGACAGATTCTTTCTGCTGGATGCCTCGCTATCACTCGCTGGCCTCAGTAGACACTGTCATTGAGAGATTTCAGGAGGTGAAGAAGCAGGTGTCGGCTTTCCAGCACTTCCTCCCTCGCCATTCCCAGGTCTTTGGGACTGCTGAATGGGAGTAGTCCCAACCATCCGGTTCCTCATATCACATGACCTAGAAACAGCGTCATGACCTGTAGCCTGTCTCTTGAGGAAGGAGGCCATAGAACGTGTTCCTCCTCTCACGAGAGAGAGTCAGGGTTCTACACCCGTTACTTCATTGTTCTGAAGAAGGATGGAGGGTTGCGTCCGATCATAGATCTGGATCATTTGAACCGCGCTATCAAATGGTTTCAGTTCAAGATGTTCACTAACAAACAGATTATGTCTGAAATCAGGTCCGAGGGCAGGTTTGTTACAATAGATCTCAAGGATGCTTACTTCAATTTATCCATCCTTCATCAACACAGGAGGTTCCTGATATTTGCTTTTGGGGGTGAAGCATACGAGTATCGGGTTCATCCATTTGGCCTGTCACCAGGGATGTGTCACACAATTTGGATCTGACATCTACTCCATCTACTATTCAGTGGAGCCAGTTGGTCCAAATAAATTTGATATTGAGCCATCTTTCAAGAGCAAGCATTTTGTGAATCCCGTGTTGAACTCCCTGAGATTAGAGAAGCAGTGATCAGTAAAATAACAGGACCACAAAATAAGATTGGGGTTGTACTGATGTGGTACAGTGGAAAAAAAAAAGATTTTTTTTTGCAGTGGCCATTGATAACATTGTTTATGCGACGAGGTGACCTTTACCTCACATCTAGACACCAAAACCTTACCTTCTGTGATTTCAAGGCTAAAAGTAAAATTTGAAAAAACTGTGCGAATCATTGTGTTGGTCATGGAGAGCTGCTGGCCATGTGTTTTACATGCAGAATAAAGACACTATCATGCATTAAGCAGAGGGCAATCAGAACACCACAACCTCTATAAATCACAGCTGTGACAGCACTGCTGCGTTATTCAGCACTCTACTCTACTGCTCAGCTCTACAGAGATAAATTTGGACTGAGGCCTTTGGGTAATGTCCCATGATGCTTAGTCAGCAAAACACAGTAAGAAAGAAAAAGCAGAAATGTTAGTTTGACTTAATTGAGTGTATTTTAGGGACAGTGGTTGCATTGGTCTGTGGAGACAGACTGCCTGAGGCAAAAGTGCCAGATGGAAAGGAAATGCATTAATGCTAGCCTAGGACACACCATTAAAGGCCCTTTCACACTGAATGCAAAATTAATAAACAAAAAAAATTATTGATGAATGGTCTTTTCCCACCAAGCGAAATGAACATCCGTCAGGCTGACTGACAAACAAATTCACGCTGGTACAATTGTTGATGCGACACACCTTTTCCAGCTCTCACAGAGGAGACAATTATAAATGGCCACATAAACCACAAGACACTGGACAAGATAGCAAGATCAAGATTAGGTCATATTTCAGCAATAAAAATAAAAATTGTTTCTAAGGAGTCATAACTCCATATTTGAAAACTTTTCTATATTAACAGAGTCAGAGTGGTTTACATACATAACATACATTACATAACATTAAAATAGCTCTGCGATGAAACTCCACATGAGAACAGACAAAACATTTTTGGGCTATCAACATGAAAAGTGATCCAGTTCTCATATAATTTATTTGCTTTTTTGTGTGTATTTCGGATTCTTTTTAAATTAATTTACATTTCTTGTTTCCTTTAAAGCTGTGTGTTAATGTGTTCACTACAATGAAACAATCAAATACACAAAAATTTTGTGGGAAAAAAATTATTTAGTCAAAAATACAGTAAAAACAATAAATATTTACAATTTAAAATGAACTGTAAAATTATTTTTAAAAATGTAGTTATTTCCTGTGATGGCTTAACTGAATCTTTAGCAGCCATTACTCCAGTCTTCATTGTCACACAGGGCCGGCCCGAGGCATAAGCGAACTAAGCGGCTGCTTGGGGCCCCCTGGTGATTTTTTTTTTTTTTTTTTTTTTACAATTAAATAACTTAAACTAGTGATATAAATGAATGAATGAATGAATGAATAATGAACGAATAAATGAATAATTCAAGACAAGAAAATTCTTATTTACAGACAACGGCTGCTGTATCTAGCGTTTGAGTCATGGGCAATTGCGCATAGACACCTGGCGTGCATTGACAATTCGCGCCGGTGAGCGTCACTGTAATAAATGATAAGCCATGTCACAAAAAGCATGTATCCCTCTGGTACTGAAAAGAGAAAGAAGAAAAGACATAAAGTTGGCTTGACGTAAGGACGTTCGAGAGTCTCAAATTTAGGGACCGTCTCTAAAGTTACATGCGATATTGGTATACACTTTTCTAACGTCAGTAGCATTTGAGGAGAATGACTTACAGTCATAAAAACAACTGTAATTGTTCATCTAGGTGTCAGCTATAATGCACAATTGAATATAATGTTTAATATTTATTAAAATAAACTGTAAATCATATGTAAATTATGCTACTTTTTCACATGAGCTCAAAGGCAAATTTGAAGCTCAATAGCATTTGAGGAGAAAGACTTGCAGTCATAAAACAATTGTAATGTGTTCATTCAGGTGTCAGCTACAATGCACACCTCATACATTTTTAATATATATTTAAATAAATTATAAATCATTTAGGTAAAAACGAGGCCCATTTATCACTTTCAGGCACATTCCTGTTTTATTTTATGTACATGTTATTACAAATGCCTGCACAGGGAGCCAAATGCCATGTAATTGGTTCTGTTACACTTTTGCTATAGATGACACAGCCTATATAATTTCTTCAACAAAAAACGTGCATATCACAACCCTTACAAAAATAAACTATGGTTTTATCATAGTAAAACTGCTTAATTTCTTTTTGCATGATTTCTGAATGCTTAAGACTATGAAATAAATTAGTCATAATAAAGTTATAGCCATAGATAAATGTCGAGAGCTACAATTGTAATTAGTAAATAATACAATTTATTCATTTACTTTTTTATTTGATTAAAGTTCTATTTTCACCCCTATAGTAGGTTTTTTTTTTCCCCATAATCATATTTGAGGAAGGGGGGCACAACAATACAATCCTGCTGTCCAGATGTCATCAGTGACTTTGCCTCCTGAAAAGCTAGGAAGGAACAATTTTGAGGTCATTGTTGTACAATTGTCATTGTTGAATCCTAGCTGTTCTTATGTTTGCTTTCATTATTTAAGTTTTTAACAATTTTTTGTAACATTATATCTTTTATTATATTAATGTTTATCTATTTTGGTTTCATTTAAAATATTGCACATTTAATGCACATTTGCATTTGGACATTTGCAAATTATTTATTTCATGTTTTGTGACAGTTTGTATTCAGAAGTTTAAGAGTAAAGTATGTTATTTAAGTATTGATTTTTATTTATTTATTTTGTATTAATACAAATGTTTGTTTGTCCAGGTGGATTTCTCTCTTTCTCTCCAGAAACTGGCACACATAGTGAACAGCATTAGCTGTCAGCTCATCAAGACCATCTCAGGGTTCAACCGTTTGCCAGACCTGCTGACCCACCAGCACTCACAGCGAAAACCCATCCACAGCATCATCGGTATACACCCTCTCTCCATCTCATTCACCACATATCCCCTACATTTGCCATTTATGCAATATTTATATTCCTGTTTACTCACCTTTGGGGAAGTCGTGGCCTAATGGTTAGAGAGTTTGACTCCTAACACTAAGGTTGTGGGTTTCGAGTCTCGGGCCGGCAACCAGTGTTGGGAAGGTTACTTTGGAAATGTAATAGGTTACAGATTACAAGTTACCCTATTTAAAATGTAATAGTAGTGTAACTTTTTTAATTACTTTAATAAAGTAATGTAACTAATTACTTTTGAGTACATTTTGATTACTTTTATAAATTTCTAATGAATGTTAATTTGCAACTGTTAATCATCTTCAACCATTTTACACCATGCAGGTTTAACCTTAAAGTAGCGCTCAATACTGTCAGACTTTCACCATCCTTCATCACTTAAATTAAGATGATCACATTTGAACACATCCACCACACAATCCAACTTTACTTAGAGATTGATATGAAGTTCAAAGCAGATTTAAAATCAAAAGAAATAGTTTATAGATACTGTTTTTGAAACCAAATCTTTGCATAACTACAGGCATCTAACTGCACCTAACAATGGTTTAATAAAAGCATATACATCAACTCAAATACGGTTATCTAATAAGCATGTGTCCTATTTTGTGTACTAAACTCCTGAAACATTGGTGTCTTTTTGAAACACTGCTGTCTCTTTGTATATGATATGATGATAGTTTATCAAAATAAGTAAAAAATGCTCATGAAGTGACTGTTCTAGAGATTAATTTCCTTGAGGGGCGGACTGGGGAAAAAAATAGGCTGGGAAATCTCCCACTCATACACCCACAACCCATTCTGAAACATGGACAACCCTATTATTATTTTTTTGGACCTGACATGAAAAACTGTGAATCCTTAGGTTGGGGGACTTGCAACGTAATTAAGAGTTCTCTCCTGAACTGCACCTTCACTTCCATTATCCATCCATCTCTCTCATGACTTTAATACTGAAGATTTTTATTTGACTTTTACCATGTTTTGTAAGTGCAATTTTGTTTTTTTGGCAAATGAATTACCACTTGTATTTATTTTTACTACAAATTTCACAATTAAACCACGGTTAGTGCCATACCATAGGCTATATTAATTTTCCTAAGGGTTGTGTTTTTGTATCCACTAGCTCCCCCTAAACCTATAATAAAATATGATGATTTGTCTGCTAACTTACTGTAACATTACAAAAGATAATAATGACGTCGTTTATACAGTATTTTGAGTGATTGCGAGCAATGTGCTGCTGCTGCTTGACTAAGTAAACAAAGACAAAACTACATTAGCATATTTACAGATGAAACTGACCTGCACCTGAAACCCTGAACAGAAGTGTCGCTTCTCTGCTCCAGCTGTGCGCTTACGCAGTTCACTCCGGTCTCTCTCTCTCGCACTGATTACTCGGAGTCTGATCCAAACCGTTCGGCGGAGGCGCGGAGAGCGCGCGAGCCCAACCATTGCCAGTCACGACTAACCGATTCATGATTTATTAGAAATTTAATTATCGAATGGCGGATTCGGAAATAATCGCTTTAGTAGCTATATTCGGCCTGCAATTATACAATAACAATATTAAAGTAGAAGGCCAAATCGTCTGCCAGGCTACCGGGAATAGTCCCGGTTCTCCCGATGTCCAGTCAGCGCCTGATTTCCACAGACACGCAGAGCGTGCAGGATTCATATTCAGTCTTTTTGCGGCTTAATATTCACAGACATCAGTCCATATCGGGTTTTGATTCAAGTGTACTGACCTACTTTTGATTTATTCGTCCAAAATGTGGCATATTGCGTCCGCGTTATAGGCTGAATTCCATTTTTATGACTGGATTCTACGAATGTGTTTTCCGCGTCTCGTAGATTATGGGCCATATGTCTTAGTGCAATTTGGGAAAGAAATAAGCTGTATGTGGATGTGTGTAAATATTCAAATGTAATCCTCTTTGTAATCGTTACAATTTTCATAAGTAGGCTAACTGTAATTTAATTACTCATTTTTTCTTAGTAACTGTAACTGATTACTGTTACATTTATTTTGTAATTAAATTACGTAACGCCGTTACATGTAACTAGTTACTCCCCAACACTGCCGGCAACACCACGACTGAGGTGCTCTTGAGCAAGGCACCGAACCTCCAACTGCTCCCCGGGCGCTGCAGCATAAATGGATGCCTACTGCTCCGGGTGTGTGTTCACGGTTTGTGTGTGTTCACTGCTGTGTGTGTGCACTTTGGATGGCTTAAATGCAGAACACAAATTCTGAGTATGAGTCACCATACTTTGCTGAATGTCACTTCACTTCACTTCATGTCATCCCAAACCCATATAACTCTCTTCTGTGGGACACAAAAGGAAAGTTTATGAAGATTTTTATGGATCCACTCTCTTTAAACAAAATCCTCCTTTTGTGTTCCACTGAAAAAAGGAAGTGAATGACACATGAGTGACTAAATGATAACAGAATGTTAATTTTGGGTAATATATCCATTCAGCGGCTGTTTGACATCAACAATGCATTTTCTGTTTCACAGCAAGATGAAGAGATCTGTGAGATCCAAGGAGCCATAGCTGCAGGTATGGTGATTAATCTTACCTGCAGACCTACCTGAAGACCTGGGACAAACACAGAGAGATCTGGGAAATTGAAAAAAACTGCTTTATACAGCGCTACCAGCTGCTCAGCCCTACAGTAACCTCCTTTGACGCTGACATAGCCAGGTCTGTAGCTTTTCTTCATTCTCTTTTAGTAGCAAAATTTGTTTTTAAGGTTGTAATAGCAGGGTCTAAAAAGTACTGTATATTCTAGTAACGTGTGAACATATTAATTATTTGCAGTGCTACTAATAAAATAAAAGTTTCTTTAGTGAACAAATGCACACAAAAAAAAAATCACCATTTTTCTCTCACAATCAAACATGCATCTCTTTTAATTTAAAATGCTTGAGTGGTGATAGTACACTAGAGGGATGTTTTTGAGGTCACGTGGGAACAATGTGATGGCCTTTCAGACTATTGATGTGTCTGCAGCTCAGACGTGTCAGTCCTGAGGGCAGGGTCAACAACTCTTCCCTATAGATTTGATCTGCACTCTCCAAATCGTTATCTTGTCAACAATGGATGCTTGAGTGTGTGTGGATCGGAAAGTGTGTGTGTGCAGTGAAACACAGACTTTGTGTGTGTGATTGTGCATTAATGACCTTGTGCATACTGGAAGGACACTTGTGAATTCCCTGCTGCCACCATTAATGTATAAAGTTTTTTTTTTTCACATCAAATAATACATGCACAGACACTTTTTATTTGAAATTACTATGGTTAATGTAACTTCTTGCTTTATTTCTTCACACTCCTCAGAAACAAATGATGCTGAACACCTCCGTTATTTTCTTGAAAAACGAATTTAATTTACAGTATGTTGTAGCACTGAGATGACAAATTAAATTGCTATTAATAGGGCAGCCATTATGAGTGAAAAAAACTTTATTTTTTTATTTTCTTTCTCTCTCTCTGTGTGTGTGTGTGTGTGTGTGTGTGTGTGTGTGTAGATACACAGAGGTGACAAATAATGTCCAGAAGGAAGAGACATTGTTAAATCTGCACTTTGTGCTTCTGGACTGTTCTCCACTCAAGTTCTCTCTGTTCTAACAAGTGGCAGAGCAAGTTCAGGCAGCTGCTCAGCCTTATGGCCAGTGCCAAACTAAAGGAACTGGGTCATTCTTCAGTTGGGGTGGCAAATGAGAGGCGGAATTTGTAAAAACGCTTGTTTTTTCTAATAAAATATATTGCTATGCATTTCAAATTAGTTTATTACGATATATCAATTAAAATGAAAGCTTAAAAACATTTAGATTTTTAAATAATTTCAATCAAACACTGGTGACACAGCCACTAATGTCTATGTCATTTTGAAGTAACACCACTGACTTTATATTGCAAGTTACAATAGGCTCTGGGGTGTTACCAGAAAAGTAACACCACAGACAAATCAGCCTAAATCCAGACTTTTCTAAAATGGAGGCTGTCATCATGATGTTTTTTAAGATCAGGGGACATTAATAAGTGTTTTTATCAACATTTTGATTAAAATATGTAAAAATCTGAAAGTTATCAACATAACACCACAGACACTAATAAAGTGTGACACATGAAATTGTCAGACATTTAGCTAACTTTAAAAAAAAAAAAAAAAAGAAAGAATGTACTCACCATGCACCCCTCAGATCAACCAGCACCTGCAGCGACCTTTATACACAGGAAGTAGTCTAAACAGATTTCCCCCTTTTCTTAAAGGGGCAAAATCAATTGTGGTAACACCACAGACATGAATTTGGGGGACACAACTTTTTTTCTTAAATATTACAAAATAATGTTTTTTTTTTTAAACAATTTAATACAATTATGCATGTTTTTTTAATCTATATTCACATTATAACCACTTTATTTGTGTTAAAAAATGTTATTGCAATTACATTCCATGATACCTCTCTAAGGTATGACGGGAACATGCATATTTTGTTACAAATGTCTCCCAAACTCAATTAAATATGTATTTTAAAACAAAAAAATTACCTATTAATAGTGCACAAATTGTGTTAACCCTACAGAATACAAACATGCAAACTTTTTTAATTTATTGGTATTTAAAGTTTATTTCAGCTGTAGTAAAGCAAAGGGACACCACTTGCCACCGCAATTGAAGAATGACCCAACTGCACAGCTTCCTGCAGGAAAACGCTCTCAGGTGTGTGTGAAAGCTCTGTTCTACAATTTTGCCTCGCTGTCTGCTCTCTGTATAAGCAGCTGGGATCCTAACTGAAATGAAACCTCATAAGTGACCGATTTGAAACGCTCTTCATGGGCAGCGATCCTTTTAATGGTCACTCATGCATGCCACAGCAATTAACACCCCTCACGTGAAGAGCATGAGAGACTTGAAATCCTCTGTTGGTTCCAAAAGTGTCTGGCATTAGCATGTTGCTAAGCTAATGGCCTGACACTCTAAAAAAGAGTTCCATTGACTAGCAATAGAATATCGTGGAGATTCGGGAATTGACTCTTTTGACTTGCACCAGTGTTATTTTAATATTATTGGGATACTGTTATAGTTTTTAAATAATGTTTTGAATTAGCAGTAGTTTTTATTTCTGTTTTCAGTTTAAGTGTAGTTAAAATGTTTTTTAAAATGTAATTGTCTTGTGTACTGTAATGACCCTGGCTTGAGCCACTAAGCAACAACCTAGAACACCCTAGCAACACCCCTGCCACAACAATGCATCATGCTAAAATCCACTCAGAATTTCTTATCAACTACATAGCAACATAAACTAAAAAGTTACCTTGGTAGGCAGCTCAAATAATTTAAACAGAGCATCTATTTGTGGCTAGTTCTGAGTTATTGTGCATAATTCACTTAATTCAATAGGCATTACATATTTACCATGCACATAGAGTCAATGGCTGTGTATCTGATTTCAGGGTGTCTCAGACTCCTCAGACTGCTGGAACTGGGAGAAAGTCTAAAACTTCAGGAAACTCTGCAGGCAGATCTGAGGAAGACCCTGACCCCGCTGTGAGTGTCGCGCCACACACACACACACACTCACACACACACGCCCTAAGGTTTCCCAAGTCAAATTGTATTCTAAATAAATTTTTATCTCTTGCCTCTATTCCATATTTGACTGTTCTTTTATTTGATTTATTTGATTTATCTCTCGCTTTTTCTTTCCATCTCTGTAGGTGTTGGAGTTGCTGGAGGCTCTGAATTCAGAGCGGGTCTGGTTCCAGCAGGTTGTGATTGACAGTGACATCATGTTGAAGAAACGCAAAGACATGACGAAGAGTGGGTTGATCCTCTCCTCTAAAAAGTTTAAGAAGACACATTGTGCCCTACAGAGCTTTAGAAGCAATGGTGAACACACAAATACTGTACACATCAACATGAGAGATTTGAATGTTATAGAATGGGAAAACACACACACACACACACACACACACACACACACGGTCAGTAGGATGACTTCCAATACTGTCTTAGACCCTACTGTGAGCTTCACATCCCAGCATGCCTCTTTTTCTGTAGGTCAGTTCGCTACATGGACGGCACCGCAGGCCTTTGCTTTCTGTGACCGTGGGTGTTTTGCATGGTGGGGAGTGCTGGGTAGAGCCATCAACCTCCCACATGCCCCATGGCACATCGAAACCAATTAGCCTTGAGATAATGTTTCAGAACGCCATGGAGCCTCACCTACAACAGAAGTGACTGTCACGCTGACATCCTGCCCTTGACTGCACTCTCAGCCTGTCTGCCGCCCTGTTTCTTTCTTTCTCTCTCTCTCATTGTCCCGTAATGCTGCTCCACCTCCTGCTGGTGTCTCTGCACTGTTTATTCTCTGCTCTAAACGGGATTGAAAAAATATTTTTTCTATCTTGTACTGCCACTTCACAAACAAAGTCACGTTGTGTCGAACTGTATCAAAGCGGATGGAGTTTTCGTCCTAGTTTTCCATCCCTCCTCTTTCATTCGTCTCTTTTTCTTGCACTTCTATGCTCGCTCCCCATCTCATTTCTATTGTGTTTGCGTTACCTTGTGATGGTTGATAGCTCTGTGAAGTATGTTGTTTTCCAGTTTGATCTACTGTCATTCCTTCTCTGCGTCTTTTTCTCCCATGTTCTTCTCCTACTAGTATGTATCTGAAAACCTTTCCATCTTGATTCAGACAGAGTTGGAGTTTTGGCACAGCCGATTAAGGTGAAAGCTTTGTGCTAAATCAACACGTGGCAAACATGCTCAGCACTCACCGTCATTATTTCCCACAACCACAGAATTTCCGAACGTGGGCGGCAGCTGCAACTTGTTGAGAACGGCAGGATTGTTTGGATTGTTCCTGCAAACAATGGTGGGCTCCTTCAGGTTAATGAGGCCAGGAAGCAGCTTTGTGCGGGGAGAAATTTGTATTCAAGGGAAAGAGACAGTTTCAATAATATCACACTCATTCAGTCCAAACACATACTACTGGCCCCTGCCAAGGTGCCCCTTCAAAATCTCATCTCCTGCTCTCCATGGACCCAGCGTGACTTTCCCTCTCAGATCCGGCATGGAGGAAAAATACGACATTGCGTTTCGAAGCGCAGAGCCAATTAAACATGTATGATTGGTTGAAGTCTCCAAGGCAGATTTATCAAAAATTTAGCACATTTTAACATTTGCTAATTAGATTTTCTTTACGTTTTAGTCAGGCACAACGGAGAGAGAGAATGGGCGTCATCAAACCTCTCAACACCCATGCTCCTGAATTTGTTCTGCTCCAGCGACACACTTCAGCATGTGCTAAATGCTTCAGTAAATCAGACTTTATGCAAATATTGACTGGAGATCCCCGATGGACCTTCACATGCTGTTTAATGGCTGGCCTTAATGCAGAATTGTGTAAATGTGTGTTTTTTGTAATTGCTGGAGATGTATGTGTGCGATTTAGCCAGTGTGTTCGATGGAATCCATTATAAACGCTGACAGACGTAAACATTCGCGCCTGTAAACATATCACAGAGGCCTTTGGGGCAGATAACGGCCCCTGCTGGTGTCAGTGTGAGTGCATTCCTGTGTGTTACTGTACACATTGTGTATCGCCATCCTGAGATGAATGAGGCGCTTTTTAAAAGATCAAATATCTCGTAAATCAAAGCTGTCACAAGTGCGCGTGGATCGTGGGAGTCCAGGCTTATGTGTGGAGCTGGGTCCGAGCCAGAACTCTAACTCTGCTCAGAAAAGAGACCTACTGGCCTGCTGAGCTCCCAACTGTGAAACCACATTAATAGCACATTGTGAGAAACATGCTCACTTCGCTAACTTTCTGGCCAATAGGAATCCATTGAGCTTTTTTAGAGCGACAATCTGCTTTCTGGGGAAATGACAGCTGAATGTACAGTTTTTTAATCATTGACATATGCATCTGTATGCTTGTGTGTGCGGTCTTCTTATGTCTTTGTCTTCATGTATATGGTCTTATTTGTGTGTGTGTGTGTGTGTGTATGTATGTACAGGTCCATTTGGCAGCAGTGTAACCCCATTCTGCACTGCAGCAGGTTTCAGAGCTGCGTGCCCAATTGGAGGCTCTTAGAAGAGGATCAGAACATACGCTATGGTGTCAACCTGTTAGTATTGAACAACCAGCCTCTAAAGATATCCTCACTCTAGAGAAGGTGCCTGTTCACTGCTGTTACAGTAATAAAAAACGTTTCTCCATATAATACATCACAGACACACAAAGCAAAGCAGCACAACAATGTGTAAACAGGCTGAGGGCGATTGACTGGTCCTGTGTGACAGCAAGATTGAACAGTATTGATACTGTTGGTAAGGTCACTTCTGGTTCAGTATGCAGTGATGTTTAGATTGTGTGTGTGTGTGTGTGTGTGTGTGTGTGTGTGTGTGTGTGTGTGTGTGTGTGTGTGTGTGTGTGTGTGTGTGTGTGTGTGTGTGTGTGTGTGCTCTGTTTTTGTGATATATCAGGACACATCTCTGTATAATGACATGGGTATGACACAGGTATTACAAGGAGAGGGTGACTTATGAGGACATAACCCATGTCCCCATTTTTCAAAACGCTTATAAATCATACAGAATGAGTTTTTTTTAGAGAAAGTAAAAATGCACAAAGTTTCCTGTGAGGGTTAGGGTTAGGTGTAAGGTTGGTGTAGGGTGATAGAATATACAGTTACTACAGTATAAAAACCATTACGCCTATACGATGTCCCCACTTTTCACAAAAACAAATGTGTGTGTGTGTTGTGTTTGTAGGATGTGAATTACCTGCAGGCACTATGTGTCATGAGGATGGGGGTTGATGAACCCAAAAGTAGACAGAATGCTCTCACAAGATTTATTGTAGACAAAAAACAGAAAACAAAACACACGAGGGGGCAAAACAAGACAAAAGGCAAAAGCCTTGACTAAGACTTGACGATGACTAAACAGTAACTAACAACAAAACAATTAACATTATACGTTGAACAGAACTCCAGACAAAATACTCACAGCAATTTATCATTTAAGATAGACAGTGACAAAGCTTGACACATCTGACAATATTTGACAATGAACCGACCAAGGACAGAGAAACACAAGGGGGTTATAAAGGGAGGCTAATAATGAACACAACAGGTGAAACTGATACGCTAATAATTACAAAACGAGGATCACAAGGGGGCGGGGTTACATGACGAGACAACGCAAGCACATGGCCAAACAAATGGTCATGTGCTGCACATGAAAACATGGGCCTGTCATGATTCTGCCGCAAGACAAGAGAAAAATCAAGAACAAGATGGCAGAATCATGACACTATGGGACAAGTGGAAGAGGGGTCACTTGACCTCCCTACAGACCGAGACCATGGACAACACCACCCAGACCATGTTCAAGAGAGTTCAAGGCAAGTCAGCACAACATAACCTACACCACTGGTGTAAACTCTGACAAAAAAAATAAAGAAAGCATCAATACATTAAACATTGTTCAAATGTTCTGTTTTGTTCAAGTTTTTGGTCAGTAAGATCCAGCTTCACAACTGTTTTCAACTTTGATAAAAAAAAAAAAATGTCTTTATGTCCTAATCAGCATATTAGAAGGATTTCTGAAGGATCAGTTGACAATGAACACTGGATTAATGGCTGCCAAAAATACAGCTTTGTGATCACAGGAATATGTTACATTTTAAAATATATTAAAATAGAAAATGTTATTTTAAATTGTAATAATATTTCATAATTAGTAGTGTACTTTGTATTTTTTGTTTTTAATGATATTTTTACTTTTTTTATTGTACCTGGACGTGATGCACATGCTTCATCTTCATATTTTATGTTTTCATCACTGCTGCAGACTCTTGTTTCTTTCCAGGTGTGGTAATACGGCTACAAAGAGTTTTCTTTATTTTCATGACTATGAAAATTGTAGATTCACACTGAAGGCATCAAAACTATGAATGAACAAAAGTGGAATTATATACATAACAAAAAAGAGTGAAACAACTGAAAATATGTCATATTCTAGGTTCTTCAAAGTAGCCACCTTTTGCTTTGATTACTGCTTTGCACACTCTTGGCATTCTCTTGATGAGCTTCAAGAGGTAGTCACCTGAAATGGTCTTCCAACAGTCTTGAAGGAATTCCCCGAGAGATGCATAGCACTTGTTGGCCCTTTTGCCTTCCGTCTGCGATCCAGCTCACCCCTAAACCATCTCGATTGGGTTCAGGTCCGGTGACTGTGGAGGCCAGGTCAGTTAGTTAGTCACATATATATAATATTTATTAATATGCACTTTTAATTTTTACATTTAATTAAGCATTACAATTAACAGTACTGAGTACTAAGATCTTGTAGAGACCCTTCACATAAAAAAATCTAGCAGCCATCAGGACCCACTTAACTGCTATCAGCAGTGTCAGTGATGTCTCAGTCTCTCACTCATCTTCCACTGTACTCACACACTTACTGATGTTACTTCATTAGGGTCCAGCAGAGACTGTCATTTCTCTGTTTCTCATTGTAACTGTGATAAAAGCCCTTTTGTTTAGCTAATTATCCTTTAAAGCTAATTTAGCTTCTGTTCTCACCAGCTTCTCATTATCCTGACATTTAGCTTTAAGCAGATTAGAAACACCTGCTTGATTCAGACCCTTTTGGGTGCTTTTCCACTGACAGAGATCAGTCCATCACAGCACACCATTTAGCATTTCAGACTGCAGCCTGCAGTAGGATCCTGATTTATACAAATGTGTGTGTTCTTTCAGGACAAGCATTGGGAGGTTGTGGACTTCTCTGGATCAAGCATTTTAAGAATATCGTCCCACTGATCACAGGAATCCAGCCATGAGAGAGAGGTGAAGGGCACACACACAAATCAGTGTCCTCAGCATAATGAAGTGTCATTCTCACCCTAATCCTCCTTATCGAGAGTGGTTACAGACAAAATTACAGTCGTCTTTCAGGATGTTTCTTCAGCAGACAATCGCTCTTTGTAACTTCTCTCTGTTCGAGATATTACCCTCCGTAGCTTGTGACCTGAGGTCTGCTGTAAAGTCCGGCTGATAATCATCAGAGGCAGAGGTTTGGTGCCAGTTGCTGTTCTAGGATCAGCTGTTATCCCACACTTTGACAGCTAGCCCTCAGTTACAGCTCGTCACCTTTCTGTCACGCAGAGCATTTGTGCACTCCGGCGCCATCCCTGCTGAGAGAAAAGTGACATTTTCTGCTCTACGTTTTTCTTCTGCCCTGTCATTCGCTCCCTAAGCCACCTGATTGGATCTGGCGTTCCCAAAACAACAGCCCATCGGCCCCAATCAGGCGTGCTGCCACAGCCCTGGTGGAGACTGCACAGACAGGCCTCACGTTCCCCTGATGACAGCCGGCTAATCACACTGATGTAACCCTCTGAAAGATCCCTGTAAGCGTCTCCCGCTGGCCGGCACAGCACATCAGGTAAGCAGATGAAAATAAACAGAGCTCCGGCCTCAGAAGTCCATGACCGACAGAACGGGAGACAAGAGGAGTAAAAGCAAAGCAGGCACTCGTAGTAGAGATCTCGTCCCAGAATGCTCGGGCCCGATTTCAAAGGGGCCAGTCGTTGGCAGGATGTTTTTTAAATAGCAGTGTTGTGTTTTGCTGTGGATCAGATGTACTGAGGGTCTCTGTGGATTTCTTTGAGAGAAGGCAAGCTGTGCGTTATGGCTACGGGATCTCTCACGGGAGAATTCAATCCTTGCGCTGTCATCAGCCATCACACCTGCTTATTATGACAAAATCTGACTGTCAACATGACCAGTCTTTTGTGACTAAACGGCACAGTGGACTGTCTTTCTTCAGCTCTTGAAATACTTTAGGAAAAAGTGTTAGTGTTTAGAAAAAAGTGTTTAGAAAAAAAAATGAATATATGCATAGTGTATATATTAGAATGTAATTTTTTTTAATACACTTTATTTTAAGGTTCAATTCTTGCTATTAACAAACCATTAACTACAATAAACTCCTATAAACACCTAATTTGCTGTTTATTAATAGGTAGTAAAGTAGATTAGGTTAATCTATTTCCTTTTGTCACTTCAGACTTAAAATGATTCTTCAGTGAAACATTTTACAGAGAACCGTTTATAAGACCATGTTTCTTCTCTGAATTTAAAGTGCAAACACGTTTTTTTTTTTTTTTAAATATCAGTTTTTGAGTTTGCCACTGTATATGGTTTATTATAAATTAAAAATGTCCTCCTTATTAGTTTGGTCGATTTTTCAGATCAGTGCATTGCATTTTTGGTTTTTGAAAGCAAAAGATAAATCAAATTGTCCCTGATTCTTCGACAGAGTGTTTGAAAACTTACTGAAACTTTCACTTAAAACATTTTGGAAACCTGAAAACCAAATTATGACATTATAAGTGGATCTCGTAGGAAAAAATTAAATTATTAAAAAGCATATGATATGAGGCAAATTTGAGGCTGTAAAACCCTTATAACAATTATTACTGGAACTTTTATTTTTAAGAGTGTCTTATTCACTTTTGTTTCTATTTTTTTGTCTCTATGAAGGACTGAAGGTTCATCAGGGTTCAATTCTCTGTGCTCCTCTCACAGTGCATAAGATCCTCAGAGGCTCAGTATGTTAAAGAGAAAAGGAAAGTCACTGTCAGGAGGATTATGGTCAGAGGTCAGGTTTGAAAGGTCAAAGATGATACCCTCAAGGTGACATTGTGTAGTCAGACCAAACCCAGCAGAGAATCACAGCAGAGAGCCCCAGTCGAAATGTCTGGCAGCAATGCAGATGTGGTTTTCATTAGCCAAACAGTTTGAATGTAAAAGCAGTGGTGTTCATGAGTACAAATTTAGATTTATTTCAAAATTAAGCCTGTTTTGCACGTTGCATTCTTGGCGCTACAGTCACATGTTCTTTTTGGTTCCCATTTGGTACCCACATTACAGCATTTGAGCACATGAGCAGCAATAAAAGTAGCGCTTCAGTGCTAAGCTTAGTTTTGCTGCATGTCATTACTGCAGATGGAAGCCTGTTTCTGTAAATGTGCGAAGAAGTTTAAAATAAGAACTATAACCACGTTCTGAAATAAGTCAAGTATGTTGTGGAAAAACATAATTATGACAAGTATATTTGGAATATTTTATATTTGCAAAGTTTTAAAATCAAGTTGAGTGACTTAAAATCACAATCACAAGAAATCAAGTAGCAGTTACCTTTTTACACTACCATTCTAATGTTTGAGTTTTTTTTTAAGGTGTTGATGTTTTTATTTAGCAAAAATGCAGTAAATTAAAACAGTGTTACAAAGTTTTAAATAAATGCTGTTTGAAAAAATGCATCATGGTTTCCACAAAAGTAATATGCACGCACATGAATAAATTACATTTTGAAATACATTTAAATATAAAAGTTGTTTTGAATTGTAATAATATAGCACACTATTTAGCATGTTTTTAATATTCCAAACATTTTGATCAAACAAATGCAGCCTTTATGACCATAATAGACTTCTTTCAAAAACATTAAAAAAAAAAAGCTTACTGACTTTTAGACTTTAGTGTATATATTTGTTTTATACTCTGATACAGAAACTTTGATGTTGAACATGTTGTAAACCTTTTTATTAAAACTATATTTTGTAATATTGGCTTTTATGAATAAACATAATACCGAGAGAAGAATAAGTCCAATATTGCTTGAAAAACACCTCCATGTGAAGTTGATGTAAATTCATAAAGAGCACTTTTTATTCCGTAAAATATTGACTGAGTCCAGATGCTTAACCAGTTTAAAGCTATGTATTAGGACCTGTGTAAACCATTTGGATAAAAATGTCATTCCACCTCCTCATGTAGATTAGATTTCATGGCTATCAAGTTTGTAATAATTCTCAATGGCCCATTTCCGATATCCATTATATTATTAGTATTATAATTTATGGCTGTTATTGGAAGAAATATGCAATGTAGTAAACCAGCAGTCATTTTATTTTCTGCATAGAGCTGTTAAGAAGCAGAAATGCCTGTAGTGTAAAAGCTACGTGCTGCAGACACAGGATGTGTGAAAAAGGCCTATGAGTCAACTGGTTTATAGTCTTATTTTAGACTTGAAAAGGAAAATTTCCTGGACTGTGTTCAGTAATAGTGCAGTACAGTATGAGCGCAGTGCTGCTGGAGGCGTCAGTCCCCAGGCTGCAGTCGCAGGTCATGTGTGGCAGCCACAGGGGAAATGAGCCTTGTGCTTGATTTCCTTCAGCACAGCCTTTACTGCCCCTGCAGAGGAGAGCTGCTCTGTCCAGCTGTCAGACTGTGGGAGGCTGTACTCCTCCCCTCTCTCCCACTTTCTTCCTCTCTTTCTTCATGCTTTTAGCCCAGGGAGATTCCCAGACGTTCTTCTGTGCGCTCGCAGAGGTTACAACAACACAGCTTGGGTTCAAGAGTGACAATGGGAGAGCAAACCCTCATAACCCCTAAAGCACAAAGTGGTTCACCTAGAAGTCAGTCGCAGAGAGAGAGAGAAAGAGAAAGACAGATAGAGTGTAAATGAGAAGCATCGTTGGCATGGTGCATAGCTGGTGTTTTTGGAAAGACCCCACCTCTGACATTTTTTGTAGGTGGAAGTTTCCAGGGGCCACGATTAATTGTATTTCCCCTCCACTAGTCCTCTAAGGTCCAGACACTAGAAGGCATCATGAAGACATGGGAGGAAATGTCTCTGGACAGCACTACCTACAAAGACAAAGGACACCACAAACTGATTTGAGAAGCCAGAGGTTTCAGAATGTCAAACGTCAAAAGGTTACAGACACTCAATAAGCAGAATCTTAAACAGATGATGATGATTCAGCATTCTGAGGTGGCTGAGATTCTCTATAAGTCCCTGGCCTAAAGGCATATTCACACCACAAGTTGATGCAATTAAACAAAAGGTGTTTTTTTCACAATAGAATTCATTTGCAGTATAATTCCCTTCAGAAAAAGAAAATACAAGAAAAAAGTTACTTATAAATTCCCATACCCACACGTCTCCCCTAGCAGATTGCTACAGCCTACAGCCTCCACCAGCAGATTTTCCATCTTAATTGGGGAGTTGTCCTAACTGCCTTTGCCTAATTGATTTATTTAATGTTTTTTTTTTTATTGAGACTTAATTTTACCATAACTTACATGCATGTCCATTTGAGCGGGTAAATGCTGAATTGTTTTTTTTTTTATATATATATACCTAGGGACTGTTACTGGCTTCATCCATGCTGCTACAGCACTGTTATATGGATATATTAGTCCCAAAAACAAGCCATAGCCTAAAAACATCATTCCTCAACATGATGAAGCTCCCTGCTGCAGGGGAGAACCACCACGCGTGAGGAGCCAGTAACTCCACATTATCATATTACTCTGTGTGCCACAGAGAAAGAACGAGTAAATGAGAAAAACACTGGCTGTGTTTTAAAACCTAGTGAGCTGCCTACTGGACAGAAATTTGGACATTAAAGGCATATTTAAATGTTCTTATCTGATTTAATGCACCTATGATGTGGAAAAATACTGTTTACAAAAGCAGCACACTAGGTTTTGAAAGACAGCCAGTGTTCGAATGGACCATTGATATCCAAAAATTCTGGCTAGGTGTGTAGCTAAGTAGGTTTTGAAATGCATCCAGTGTTTAAATGTACCTTTGATGCCCAAAAATGCTGTCTAGGTGGGCAGTTCACTGGGGTGTGAATCACAGCCACTGGCCGGACAGTATTGCTCTCTCTCAGAGTCTGGTTCAAATCTGTGTTTGAGAGCAAGCCATGTTTTTATACACAGACTAAATGGCTTATCAATGCCAAGGCACCTTGAGCTCTTACACAAACATAATTACTATCAAACCCTCTTAGAGAGCAGGACTCAGAATGGCTGCTTTAAGCCTTTTGGGCAAACATGTCAAGGGTCCAATAAAGAACATAAACTGACTGTCTATGAATGAATAAATACTAGTGGGAAAAGCCATTCTTGTTTTTAGATGAGCTCAAATGATGCTGTTGCTCTTTTGGGTTTGATTGAGACCATTCGGGAGTTTCACAAAGTGTTCAGTGCTCACAATTATACAAATGAGCTGTGAGCAGATAAGAACTGGAGAGGATGCTTTGTGCATATGGCAGCCGCACAAAAGCTCTAATCTAATAGAATCATTTGTACAAGCAGCCTCCTTCCCAAGGGCTGAAAGTTTTCAGAAAATGCCTTCAGGCCTGTTCGTATATAGCTGGAAGCAGTGTGTGGGCGCGTGTATCAGTGTGTTTATGTGCAAGTTGCGTGGATCAGTCAGAAATGGGTCAAAAGCATTGTTTGAGAAAGTCTTTGTCTGTTTGTCCGTTTTGATGTAAGAGCAGTTCTGTGGCATTAGTTTGTATGTTTGTTGTGTCTCAACGGAGACTTCTCATATAGATTTTTGCATGCTTATTTAATTTTACATCAGTACTGTTTGTGAGATTTTGCCTCTGTGGACAAATTGGTCTATGATATTTCTCATGTTAATTTGTTCATATATGCTTAGACACATACACATATGTATGTATGTTTTTGTGACATATCAGGACACAACTCTGTATAATGACATGGGTATGACACAGGTATTACAAGGAGAGGGTGACTTATGAGGACATAACCCATGTCCCCATTTTTCCAAACGCTTATAAATCATACAGAATGAGTTTTTTTTTTTTTTTGAGAAAGTAAAAATGCACAAAGTTTCCTGTGAGGGTTAGGTTTAGGTGTAGGGTTGGTGTAGGGCCATAGAATATACAGTTTGTACGGTATAAAAACCATTACGCCTATGGGATGTCCCCACTTTTCACAAAAAACGTGCGTGCGTGCGTGCGTGTGTGTGTGTGTGTGTGTGTGTGTGTGTGTGTGTGTGTCTGTGTGTGTGCAGCAAAAGCTATGTAAATGTGTTTGTACTTGGCTACAGTTTTGGAGCAAAATTGTTCCTAAATGTTAACTAAATCTGACAAAACTGTGGAGACATTCTCAATTGGAAAATCAATGCATAAATAAAGCAAAGCAAATACAAAAATAAATAAATATTTGTAAATTCAAAAAAGTTTTATTTAGGGCTTTGAATAAGTCATTCAGTTTTGTCTGTAGTCTCTGTTAAGAAATTGATCTGCCTGTACTTCTGTCCTTCACAGTCTTGTTTTCATTAGATCAAATGAAATACCCCATACATTCCCTACTGCCTAAAAATTCTATGTAAGAAGCAGCTCTGTTTTTATGCGCATTTTGAAGTATCTCATAAAAAATAATCCCTTAATTTGTAACAAAGGTTTTTAAGATCACTTGATGTGTTTTTTTTACTTTTGTGAAAAATAGTCCGCGAATAATGGGAGCTGGAAACACATTTGCCGAATAAATTCCTCCATGTGCATCAAAAAAGTCATGTGGCTTTGCGCTATGGGATGGCATAACCTGACTATCCAGTGGACCGATCTTGTTTCACAACATCTGAAATTTTGTTATGGTCATTCTTAAATGCCTGACTAAAGTCTTTCGCCAAAGTATTTCTGTATAATTACCTCCCGGAACTGTCTTGCACAACTGCATTCCCAAACAGCAGATATCCACCTCCGGAAGCAATGAGGACATTTATTGTGTTTTGTCTGCTCGCTCTAAGGGTGCTAGTAATTTATTATGAAAATGATTATATTCAATGGCTTCTCCTACTTTTCTTAGTTATGTTTGGTGCCAGTTTATCAGAAATTGACCGTTTTGTTCTCTTTGACTCGTTGGATGGAAATGGTGCTTATTTGCAAATGTTTTATGTGATATTCCAATTTTGTGCACAAGTTTAATTCGCACCTTTGGATGGAAACCCAGCTAGTGTCTCACACCCACCTGTGAGAGAGAGACAGACAGAGAAAGTCACAGTGGGTGGTGTCTCGCTGCCAGTTAGGCAGGGGGAGAAAAAAGCGAGTGCACGGATATATAGAAAAAAGTGGAGGAAGATTCTTATTGCTTATTTCTAGAGGCTTAGATCCTGCAGAACAGAGAAAGGACAAGGTCTCTCTCTTCTTTCTGTAGCACGCATCCCTGCTGGTATTGTTTGTCCCTGTCAGTGCTGCAACAAAAGGTGGACATATGTTTTATCTTTAGTTCTTCCTCTCTCACACCTCTTTGATCACTCTATTTCTTCCTCCATATTTATTTATTTATTTTTTTGTCTATGGGTTGTATGATATATGAACAAAAACTGTGTGTTTAGTATTCCGCGTTGGGTTTTATACGGGGGACAAAATCAATTCCAAATTACTCAGGCTCTCAATAACGGACCCCCCCGTCCACAAGGAGAAAAGATGAATAATGCTGATAGTATTCATGATAGATGCTGAAGTGTTCGCACACACAGATGGTGCTGTGTGTGCGTTAATGGTCCTGCAGTGAAGAGGCTTTCTGTTTGCTCCCATGTACTTATAATTGAGTGTTTCCACACATTTAGCAGGATGGAGTGCAAATCACCTGTAATTATTACCACCTACAGCCCTGCATTGTAGGCGCTGCACACACACCCATTGTATAAATATGGCGCACAGAAACATCTCTTAGCCTTGCACGAGTGACAGTTCTGCAGAATATGTGGTAAAACCGTCCTGCACCGAAGTTTCGACTGACTGATGGAGTCTCCCAGCAGTCGTAACTTAACATCGAGCGAAGCCAGTGGGGGAAATGGTCTTTAATGACGTGGGACAAAATGTGTATGCAAACACTTTTAGCATATGCTAGTTTCTGAAATTAAATTAGACACATACGCTTTCCTTACCAACACTGTATTTTATTTACAGCTTGCTACAGTGCAATTTTTTTTTTTTTTCCTGATGCGCTTATGCTGCTGTTTGGACGCACACACAGCTGCAGATGAACGTCGCAGCCTAATTTTGCTGATGACTAGGTATTTTGAGAGGTCATGTCCTCCTCAATGTGTTTTTCTGTTAGTACACTGTAGGTTTGTTAGTGTGTGTGTGTGTGTGTGTGTGTGTGTGTGTGTGTGTGTGTGTGTGTGTGTGTGTGTGTGTGTGTGTGTGTGTGTGTGTGTGAATTTCTGTGGTTTAGTACCTATAGGCTGTTCAAAGTGTAGTGAGATGCTTACATAGACAGCATTTTTTGACATCAGTGGCTTCAATTTGAACATCGGTATACATTCAAGAAACAGCCTAGGTTGGCAATTTACTTGATAAGCAGACTGAGTTTACTCTATAAACATAGAGCAAGGCTTCACACTCTAACTCACACATGGTCACTTTCTCTAAATGATCAGCATTCATTGCTTTATAATGGCTTTAGGGCTTTAAGCAAGCCAGGGTAGTACAACACTGCCACCTAGTGTGTGTGCATATGTGTGCGTTTATACATACTTATGTGTGTGTGTGCATGTGTGTGAGATCAAGAAAGAAGAAATGCCCTGACCATCTGCTGCACATTAGAAAGAGACCCTCAGCCCAATTCAATTACCATCCACAAGCCCCCTGATTGGGCTCAGAGAGATGGGAAGAGAGATAAAGACCATTGCAGGAGTGACTAACCTGCAGTAAATATGAGTTTCTGCATTCTCTGATGAACTCTCGGCATGACAGCGGGGCGAACGAAAAGTCATTGATCAAACTCTCTCACACAGACACACAGCAGACTCATTCAAAGAGGTTATGGATTTATGTTTGCTATGAAACTTGATCTTTGCAGATGTTTGAAGCGTTGTTTAAAAGAAAAAAAAAACATTTAATAACAGAGATACTGAAGGAAATTTTAGTCAGTGATTCTGATTTATCCTCCTTGCTGTTTATCTTTTATTGAAGTCATCAAAATCTTACAGAACTTTACAGGATGTCCCCTGTTTCATTTGTGGTTGTTTTGTTTTGCAAATAACATGTTAACTTTTTAAAAAGCAATTACAAGCATGTCAGTGCTCTGTCTTTAGTTTTGTTTTGTTTTATTTGGAAACTTTGGATTAGTCTGTCATAATTATAATTAAAGTGTAATTAAAAACAATGTTATGTCCTCATCAGAGTCAGAAATTAACCATGGTTTGGAGGGAAATTGTCACTGGAAGTGACAAAAATGTCTTAGATATGTTAATAGCATAGTGAATTGATCTGTTTTTGTTTATTATGTAGTATATTATATTTTTTTATATTTGGTTTAGTGTCTCTAAATGATTCAGCTTTGAAAACACTTGATATAAATAAAAAACAACTAAGAACTCTAAAAGAGTGATTACGTTGTGATCCACTGTGATGGTAGACAGCAGAGGGATGTAGAATTCTATTAGGACCAGTCTAAATTATGTCATGATGCATTCTAACAGAGTTTTTATTTTATTGATATTTTGTGCATTATTTGTAGCTACTTTTTTATCGTATGATGATGTTAATTTTAGATAACTAGGGAATAAAGAATTTACTGCAGTTGATTTGGTTCAAATAACTGACATAAACATACCTTTCGTACACTTGAAAAAATCAATCAAAAATCAATTCTAGGTGGCAAATATTGCTGTTTAAAAAAGTCCCTTAATTTGATAGCTAGCTTTATATGTGTATTTGACCATGCTGTGGCAATAGTAATGAAGTCAGTGATTTTCAGTCCTCTCTCTCACCTGCTGCTCCTCTGCGAACAGCCTGCAGTGAAGACACACAGTTAGATGATGAGATGAGAGTGATGAATATGACAGATCAAGAGCTGCTGCGCTGTGTGTGTGTGTGTATATATATATGAGAGAGACTGAATCCTCTCTTCACTGCACCTTTCCCTCTGCTAATGTTCATGTGTATGTCAGGCAGAGTCAGAGAGAAAGAAAGAGTTGAGAGCACAGGAGATTGAGCAGGGCTCCAGTGATTGGTCTAAAATCAGAGGCCTGTGGCAGGCGTGTGGAATGTTGGCTCACTTATAGCAGACGTGATCAATTACAGCCTTTCTGAGTGTGTGAGAGCCCTGCTGTATGCTTCCATCCATATTTAACAATATCTTCTTCTTTTTTCCATGACAACATATATCTGTTTAATAACAATATTATTAAATAATAGTAAAAGTAGTCTATATTATACCAAACACCAGTATATGTAAAAGAAAATTTGAGTTAATAAATCAAAAAGTATGCATTTACTAGTGTCTAATATGATGTCTAATCTAAAACATTCTAATATGCTGATTTGGTGCTGAAGAAAGATTTCGTATTATCAGTGTTAAAATACATTTTAACATGATGTGCATGATACATTTTGTTTTCAGGATTCTTTGATGAAAGAAAAAACTAAAAAGATCAGCATTTATTTGAAATAGAAACCTTTTGTTAAATTTTGATGAGTTTATGTGTGTAATAGAAGGATTAACTTCTTAAAAAAAGGGAAAAAAAACATACATTTGAATACCTGTTGAAGAGTGTTGAATTACAACCAAACAATGGGACGTTTTAGTCACATTGTATACATTGATCAGTAATGTTGGGATTAAAGTTATATTAATATTTCTAGAGTTATATGCACCCTGATAATCCACTCGTACTGTATAGCTTGAAGCTCATATTAACTGTCTGGGTTTGGGGATTTAAATAGGTTCTCTGCCATTCATCTTTGGATATATCCTGTTATATTCTGATATATGTTTTAATGCTTTCTTTGATTATCATAATCCAAAATTTGGCAGCTTGTCAGCAGAGGAGCTTTTCATGGGTCATTTATTAATTTACTATAACATGCAAAAATGCAGAGCATACTAACATTATTTCTTCTTTCATCATTCACGTTTATTGTGCTGTATTTTTATGGTGGCTTCGGGGCAAAACACCAAGTGCTCATAAGTGCACTTAAACTTGATTAAAGCCGTGTTATGATTCAGAGGGTTTTTATGTCGTGTTGTCTACACAGAGCAGGGGATATATCATATATCATATTTTATTATTATATATTTTTATAATTATATTATACTAATATGATGTTCTATATTATATTATCAAACATATTTAAATAGAACATACTGTAATCTACACAAATATTCAAATGTTTGGGGTCAGTAAAATTTTTATATTTGTTATTTTTTGGAAGAAATTAATACTTTTTTTTCAACAATGTTGCATTAAATTGAAAATGTTATAAAATATCTGTTTCAAATAAATTCTGTGATAGTGATAGTGAAGACTGGAGTAAAGGCTGCTGAAGAATTCAGCTTTACCATCACAGAAATGAAATTAGTAAAATAGAAAACATTTATTTCAATACAATTTTTCACAATATTTACTGTATTTTTGATCAAATAATTGCAGTCATTTGCCAACATTTTTTTAACTGAGCCCAAACTAGTGTAATTTAAATGTTACAAATATTTAATCTAGTTTAAAATATACCAAAGTTCTTTACAGATAGTTTAAACTCTACTGTGTATGCGAGAATGTGTTTTGTGTGTGTGTGTGTATGTGTGTGTGTGTGTGTGTGTGTGTGTGTGTGTGTGTGTGTGTGTGTGTGTGTGTGTGTGTGTGTGTGTGTGTGTGTGTGTGTGTGTGTGTGTGCTCTGACCTGTTGATCTCATTCGTAAAAATGTTCATGATATGCAACTGTGAATTCAACTAATATGAGCCATTACAGACAAAGTGGCTCACCTTAACAATAAATGCTCCTGGACTTGTGTCTGTGTGTGTTTGTGTGTGTTTAAAATGTTTTTCCTCAAGCGCTGGTTCAGTGATGTGTGTCGAATGCTATATGTGTCTGTCATGTTGCCTGGACTCGAAAACAGACAGATTATTCCTCTGGGTGTGTGGCAGTAGGTGCCGCAGGCGAGAGATTGTGCCTCGTTTCATGTTGTCGCTCTGGAGGTCAGGTGGCCCACGACTGTCACTCACCTCTTCTTATTCTCTCCTCCTCTCTGGAACTCTCTTCTCCTTTGCTGCACTCCTGCCTTTCTTCTTTCTCTCTTTCCTCAGTAATGCACTACAAATAAAACTCACTCTCTCCCATCAGCCCTGTGCTCCCTCTCAGCCCTTTTCCTCCTTGTAAGAGAAGAAAAGATTGTGAAGATGTTATTTTAATGTATTTATACTTATCCTTTACTATTTTTTCTTTCTTATCCCACCCTTGTGCCCTTCACAAACTAACATTGCTGTCCTGGATTTGCAAAGTGTGTGTGGAGTGCTTCTCCATGGCTCATGTGCACACACTCTGGATGCAGGGGCATCGGTTAGAGCTCAGAGAGACAGAGAGACAGAGAGGCAGAGACAAACAGAGATGAACGACACACACCCTTGCGGCTTCAATCTGAGAAATCAAGAGATGTGTGACATGCTTTGTGCCTGTGAGAGTGTAAAACACACTGTGTGTCTGTCCTGTGGGTTTGCATGCTTGTGTTAATATATTTGAGTGTGTGTTTGTGCATGTGCATGTGGACATCAGGTGCCGGCAGTCACCGTTCATCCCCGCAGTGAGGCTATAGCTCCACCGTTGGCATGGAGACGGCTGCGACAGCGCATGCGGTTGCTGCCATGGCAACGTAGTATGCCAAGGAGGGGGGTCGAGAGCCACTGCTGTTCACTTTGTCCTCTCTTTTGTTTGCTTCATACATCTAACTGTGTGTGCACGAGATAGAAGGGGATGTATGATAGTTTGTCGAAATTATTAACTGGCTGATCCTCGAGCTCTTTGTATTACCTTCCTCCGTTTCACTTTATGATATTGCCTTTTATAAATATGCTTTGGGTCCATGTTCAGGTTTGGCTGTATACTTATGAGGGTCAAATATTTGAAAATGTCTTCATAAATATAGTAAACCCTGTAAAAAACAGACATTTGAAGTAGTGCTCAATGTTTAAAATGCTCATAAATCAGCTAAATCATGTTTAGCAAGTCTAATAATAGATTTTGGGGGTAAGGCTTACTAAAAATTATTATCTTAGTATAAAAAACTGTTGCGTCTATGACAGTAGTTCAACCTTTTTTTTTTTTTTTTTTTTTTACCTATACTGTATATATATATATAATTCATTCAAAAATTCATTCAACAATTCTCTGTGTTTCATGAACTGAATGTATTCCAGGGTTCTCTCTTGTAATAAATCCAGTTTAAAAATTGTATTTATTTATTTTTTATTTTTTTACAAATAGCAATTTCTGCTATAAAATATTTTAGGGCCTCAGATAACTAGAAAAATACTTCTCCGTATATAAATTTTCATTACTTTTAACACTTGTGTAAGTTCCCTCATAGCAGGTTTCTGTGAGTCCGCGAGTTCTTGAATGAAAATGACAGTTGTTTAAAAAACAAATTAAAGAAATGTCTAGATTTTTAGCTGTTTTAGCTTATTTTTATTTATAATTATTGTAATTAATCTTAAGCATTTTTTGGCACCCTTGGAAGCGTTGCGAGGCCCACTAGTGGGTCCCTGACCACTGATTGAGAACCACTAGTCCATGAGATGTTTTTACAAATATATCTTCTAAACTGTGTGCGTGTTTGTGTGTGTATTCAGGGGAACAGATGACATGCTCCAGGCTCTGGAGGATAACCAGGTGACACTTTCTGTAATGAAAGCAACTCGTTTCATCAAAGCTTTTGAAAAGGAAGTTGACCACTGGGAACGTAGTCTGTCTCTGGAGCTGGAAGTCATTGAAATGATCCTCACTTTACAAAGACAATGGATGTATCTAGAGGTACGCACACACACAGCACTTCCTACAGTTTTATACAGCACATTACTCATCCAAATGCTTCTCTTATGCTTTAAAAGTCGACGGTAACATTTTCCAGGCATATACTGTACACAACACACTCCTGACCTTCCTCACACCCGACTCTTTTTTAATAAACCCCAGTCACAATCCACTGTGTTAGATCACACAGGGGTCTGCTCTACATGTGATTCACAAACTCACTGTAAAGATTAGCGTCACACAGACACACACATAGCGGAGTTCAGAGTCACACATCTGTTCTCTCGTAGCTGATGAGGAGAGTAAACAGTGGCTGTCAGCGTAGATTTCCTGTGTGCATGTTTGTAAACACACCTGTGATGGCTCCAACCAAGCACCAAACGGTTTTATCTTCCCTTCTGTGCTATTCTACATTTTGGTTGTCCGCTACCACATTCTTTGTTTTTTTTCTTTGTTTAGAATATCTTTCTGGCAGATGACATACGTAAGCAGTTTGTTCGTGAAATGACTGAATTTGATGATGTCAACTCCAGTTGGAAAATAATCATGGACCGACTCGACAAGGACAAAAATGCTCTCAGAGGAACACAACATCAAGGTAGTGAAGGGACTGTGCTGGAATTCACCATTCTCAGTAACTATAAGCCAGTTCACTTGGCAGCAATCTTGGCAACACCCTTGGGCAGATGGATGAAATGTGTCAAGGTCATATTTCAACAGAAAAAACTTCTTTTTTGCATTGCAAATATCAGTTAAAGAAGCAATAAAGGACACATATCCTTTTTTCTGTTGTCTCAGGTCTTCTAGAGGAGCTCTCAGAAATGAGCGCTAAGTTAGAGGAGACTCAGAAGTCTCTGGACATGTACCTGGAGACCAAATGCCAGATCTTTCCTCGATTTTACTTTCTGTCTAAGGATGACCTCTGGGAGATCCTGAGCCAGTCATGCAACCCTGAAGCTGTGCAGCCACACCTCAAGAAGTGCTTTGACCACATAAAAAATCTCAGCATCAATAAGGTTTATATGCACCAAAATCTTATACTGAATTAATTTATGTCATGTTATTGCAGTGGTTCTTAATCCTGGTCCTGGGGACCTCTGGTTTTGGGACATTTTGTATGTCTCCCTTATCTGACATGTGTGTGTGTGTGTGTGCGTGTGTGTGTGTTTGTGTGTTGTGTAGGTTGTGAACAATAACAACAAGTCGGAGGCCAGTGGGATGTTCTCAGCTGATTGGGAGTTTGTTGACTTCACTGATCCCGTTCTTCTGGAGGGGCCAGTGGAGGTGTGTTTCCATCCTATAGTCCAACACAGACTTTCTTGACAAATGCACTCTCCATTGAGCTGATGTCAAGTGAACCATGCGCTGGACTCTAAAGGACTGTCTGAAGACCTGCTCTGTGGCTCTCAAGAAGTTGCCAGGTAAGAAGGGCAAATGGATACGAGATAGGCCAGGACAGGTGAGTGTGTCTCTTTATGCCTATGTCTGTGTCTGTGTCTGTGTGCATGCAGTAATTCCACTTCAAAATGTGCTTTGCTTGTCTTTACAGATGTTGATCACAGCCAGCCAAATCCAGTGGATCACAGATGTCACCAGAGCACTAATGACCAGCAAAGAGAGAGCAGATAAAGCTGCCCTTAAATCACTTAAAAAGAAACAGGTGAGAACAGCTTAGCACTTACAGATTTGGGCTGATCTAAAGGTCACTGGTTTAAACACCAGAAAGGGCAATTTATGAATTAAGTCGAATAGTGTTGCCATTCTCTGTTCAGCAATTACCTGTTTGTCCAACCAGTGACGGATAGAAAAGTGTTTGAATCCTTTTTGAAAATGCCAACAAAAAAAAAATATTTTCTCTTGGTATAATGATAATGGTTATGGTGGTTATGGATTTATAGTTTGATTAAAATGTTTGTTTTACATTGGATGTGGGGTAAAACACTTTCCCCCCATTTTCTGTCCCGGTTTAAATTTGGAAATATGTGGGATTCTCTGGAATGGATTACAACATGGTGTTTAATGAAGCTGAGAGTACTACACTCTTGTTAGTAGCTGAAATCAAAATAAAATGAGCCCAGATATTTATTTAACAACCGTGTTATTAGTGGGGGATTTGTAGAATTTAAGGAATGACAGGTGTTCTGATTCTGCAGAAATCTGCAGAACTCTCTGTGGAGTTCTGCGGGCACCAATTCAGTGCGAGTCTGCTAATAACTAGTGGATGAACTCCAAATACACTGCTGACTTCACTCGAACCCTTTTTGGAAAATGAGTTATTCATTTCATGTGTATTAGTACTTGGAGCACAGGATGCACTAGATACACAATTTAATTAAGGAAGGCAGCTCAAATGAATTTAATCCAATTACATCTTATAAGTCAAAGCTAGTGAGACACAGGGAATGGCTCGGGCCTGTTGAGATTTAGTCTCAGAGCATGGCTTCTTGGGCTTTATGAAGGTGTGGATTTTTTGTTGTTAAATACATTTACATTACACGTCTCAGCTGATGTTTACTGACTGTGTTTGTAGTAACTGTGGTTAGGTTTGATCTGGAACCTTTGATCCATAAAATTAGTTTGCATTGTGTTTGGGTGTGTGTCTTATAATAATGAGTGTTTGGGTTGTGTTGCCCAGGTGTCCATGCTAAGTCAGTAATACTCGAAGATTGTCGCCCTGGTCACCGTTGAGGTCCACGCCTGCGATGTTATCAGCAAACTGGCCAAAGCTGGCTGTTGTGACGTCAGTGCCTTTGACTGGATGTGCCAATTCCGCCTATACTGGGACAAGGTTAGGGGGAGACAGGATAATGGGATGGTCAAAGTATAATAGGGAGGAGGTGATCACTACAATGTCTCTATCTAAGTATTAAATCACAAACAAAACACTTCATAAAAACAAAAACAATTCAGTCATTCTCAATCTTTTTCCCCCAGAATGATTTATTTTGCCAGTTACATATCCATCCACTGCAATAAAATATAGTAGTAGATATTCCGGGGTACTCTGTGCATGAATCTGTAAGTTTTAAATGTCATGAATAAAGAAAATTAAAAAATGTCAAAAACATTTAAATGTCATGAATATAAAAAAGGAAAGTTTCCCATGGTGGCTTGAACGTAACATCTCACAGTCTGAAATGTGGACACACATATTTTTTTTCTCTCTCTCTATCTGCACATTTTAGAATAAAACGTAAAGTAAAAAGTAAAGACTGCACAAATTAGAAGTATGAGTATTATGTGGTGACCAAAAATGAACTGAGTGAACAAATCAGAAACTTTATTTTAAGTTCTTTATTGTAAATTGCATTTCTGCTCACTCTCTTTAAAATAAATAACATCCCCAATTCTCTCAGTCATCTTTATGAAGGGGCACTCTGGGATGCTTTTTAAGTTCCTCAATATGCCAAGCACTTTGTTGTTTACTTTAATTTACTTTCTGGTCCAACTCATCCATTTCAATAAAATAAATTATTATTATTATTTTTTTAATTATTATTTTGCAATGAAATTTGCAATAAAATAAAATACTATCAAGCTTTTTAAGAAATTTCATCAGAGAACACACAGTAAAATACTGTAGTGTTAGACTTACTCTTGAATGTATTTTGCCTGGCATTAACACCACCAACAAAAATAACCTCCATCTGAGATATAATCACCTACACTCCCGTATTATACCATAACTCTCAGATTACTAGAGATATACTCGATATTCCAATATTCTGTCCTGCGTGACAGTCAACACTGCATTTGACTGATGTGATCAGCTAGTTTATAATAATCATTATGGGAACTCTTGATGTCGTTATCTGACTTGAGCCATTATCCAAGTCATTATACGGAGAGACTGAGATTGTGTCATTAACCTTATCAGTCAAAATCAGTAGAGCACACCTGCACACAGAGGCAGAGAGAGAGGAGCTACAGATGTCTCTTGTGTGATAACAGAAAGAAAATGCAAACATTTTCTTCCACTTCAAAATTATGCAGCAAAATTAAGTCCTGCTAGGAAGTAAAGTCAGGAGTCAATGGTGGATTTCCTGTTGTGTGCCTTCAGAGGCCGCAGAAAATCAGCATAGAAAGTGCCTCCAGTGGAATGAAAGGAAGAATATAATCCGGGTTTGTTATGTTGAGAGGGTGACATCTTAAGCCCACTCAAGGACATGGACAATGTGCTTAAGCCTGTCTGTCTGTCTCTTCTCCATGTGTGTATGTGCTTACGGATGCATGTGATTTGAGTGAGTGTCAGTGTGTGTGCCAATGTGTCTATCTCTATTTCTGTCCTAGCCCTAAGGAAAATATATTTTCCCATAAATTAACTAAATTTGTGGTGTCCTTTTAAAGGTAAAATGGTTTTGAAAAATTCAATAAAACATGATGAAGTAGAAAGCGATAAATGTGGTCTCTTCCATGCTTGTCTTTCTTTATTTTATTTTATTTTTTTCATAACTTGCCATGGTTGTTACAGGATTATTTTGTCACTTCCATAGCTCTCAATTTGCTGGAAAACTCCGCCCACAGTGATATCTCATTGGTCAAAATGCACACTCTCCATAATAGCTGCTTCACACCAAGATGGATAACTAAAAAGATAACCATATTAGCATCCACCTTGATGAATAATAATGCTCTTTTTATTATAAGCATATGTTGTAGTTATGTTATTTGCCACTTCAAACGCTTGAGCTGATTAAAGTCTGGTGAACTCTGATTGGCTATTAAAGTTTTTATCTTTCATCAGCATTCTGAAAATTATTCCATCATTCCTCTGTGTTGTTAAAGTTGTTTTGTGGACCTGTTCTCATAGAATTAGACCGATTATTAAAACTTTATAGTTATCATTAATTGTACTTGTAGTGAATTGCCTCATTAAATATCCAATACGTATCTTTGCTTTCAGTGAGGGCCAACAAATTACATGCCTCTGAAATCTTGCCAAATCTAACCAGGGGTCTTTTTATGAATAAAATTAGGAATAATTCAAAAGGGTGTCCCCATTTAGCTACATAGATGGGTTTTCCTTCCAGTTAAAAATAAATAAATAAATAAATAAAGCAAAGTATTTCACACAAATACTTAAACTTGTTGTTGAATATGTACATATTCGGCCTGTGTTTGAGGTTCTCATCCCCTCAGTTCCTTTTGTTTCTGTGTGTGTATGTTTCTTCTGTTGTCACTTACGGTTATACAAGAAGCACGGAAGAGATCCAAGTGCAGGTATGATGTTTTATTGAGGGCAAATCCAAAAGGGTAAACAGTCCAGGCAGGGTCAAAACCAGAGTATCCAAAACAACATGAAACAGAACAGAACACACGGAAATGGCAAGACTACGGATATCATCAAACATTAGACAAGGACTCCGTGACACAGACTCAGACAGACCGGGTATAAATACACAGAAGGATGATTGATGAGGGAACTGGAGACAGGTGGGGAACAATCAATTAACTCAAACAAGGAGGAAGGTGACCAAATAAGGGAACAGGAAGTGATAAGGTGACAGACACCGTGGAAAAGGAGGACACCTAGTGGAAACCCAGGGAACACAACCCAGACATTGTGACAGTACCCCCCCTCTACGGAGCGGCTCCCAGACGCTCCAAGACAGACACAAAATAGAGACCAGGAGGGAGGCGGACAGGTGGAGGCTCATGGGGGGTCGGGATGGAGGGCCAGACTAACAGAGGGGAACAGGGACAGAAGTGAACACATAAAACAAAAAACAAACAACAACATGAAGCCCCCCCAGGGCGGAGCAGAAGACCACCACGTCCGTGTGGTGGAGACCAGAGTCCTCCAGGGCGGGGCAGAAGACCACCACAACCGTGTAGTCAGAGCCAGAGTCCTCCAGGGCAGAGCGGAAGACCACCACAACCGTGTGGTCAGGGAGGAAACCCCCCAGGACGGAGCAGAAGACCACCACAACCGTGTAGTCAGGGCGAGAGCCCCCCAGGGCGGAGCAGACCTCCGTGCGGCCAGACCAACGGGATGACGAAGCTCTGGTAATCCCCTGGTGTTTTTACTGGACTCCAGAGGATCGGTGCTGGCCTGACTCTGCTCGCGAAGATCATTGGTGACTGGCAATTGTTCATGAAGATCACCGGTGACTTGACTCAGTCCTTGAAGATCACCGGTGACTTGACTCTGAAAGGTCAACGGTGACCAGCCTTGTCTCTGGAAAGTCCATGGTACCTAGCCCTGGCTCTGGAAAGTCCATGGTACCTAGCCCTGGCTCTGGAAAGTCCATGGTACCTAGCCCTGGCTCTTGAAGGTCATCGGTGACTAGCCCTGGCTCTTGAAGGTCATCGGTGACTAGCCCTGGCTCTTGAAGGTCATCGGTGACTAGCCCTGACTCTGGAGGGTCCACGAACACCTGACTCGACTCTGGAGGGTCCACTGGAACACCTGACTCGAATCTGGAGGGTCCACTGGAACCTGACTCGACTCTGGAGGGTCCACTGGAACCTGACTCGACTCTGGAGGGTCCACTGGAACCTGACTCGAATCTGGAGGGTCCACTGGAACACCTGACTCGACTCTGGAGGGTCCAGGGTCCACTGGAACCTGACTCGACTCTGGAGGGTCCACTGGAACCTGACTCGACTCTGGAGGGTCCACTGGAACCTGACTCGACTCTGGAGGGTCCACTGGAACCTGACTCGACTCTGGAGGGTCCACTGGAACCTGACTCGACTCTGGAGGGTACATTGGAACCTGACTCGACTCTGGAGGGTCCACTGGAACCTGACTCGACTCTGGAGGGTCCACTGGAACCTGACTCGACTCTGGAGGGTCAACAGGAACTAGCCCTGAATCTAGAGGGTCAATGGTAATTAACCCTGGTTCTGGAAGGTCGACGGTGACTAACCCTGACTCTGGAGGGTCCATGAACACCTGACTCGAATCTAGAGGGTCAACCGGGAACTGACTCAACTCTGGAAAGTCAACCGGGAACTGACTCAACTCAGGAAAGTCAACGGGCACCTGACTTGACTTGGGAAGGTCAACAAGAATCTGACTTGACTCCGGAACGGCCTCGGGCACCGCCTTGGCCTCCGGAACGGCATCGGGCACCGCCTCGGCCCGCGGCCCGCGGCCCGCTCAGGAACGTTCTCCGGGCTTTGAGGAATGGTAGACGACTGTCTCCTCCTCCTCCGCCCTCTATGATGGCGAGTCGGTGGCACCTTGTCTGGAGATTCAGGCATTGAGTCGGCCATCTTGTGCTGTGACGCTGGGCTGGCGGCCATCTTGTGCTGTGGCTCTAAGCTGGCGGCCATCTTGTGCTGTGGCGCTGGGCTGGTGGCCATCTTGTGCTGTGGCGCTGGGCTGGCAGCCATCTTGCACTGTGGTGTGAGGCTGGCTTCCATCTTGCCTCGTGGTGCGGGGTTGGTGGCCATGCACCGCAGCGATGCTGGGTTGGCGGCCCTCTTGTGCTATGGTGCTGGACCTGCGGCCATCATGGGCAGTGTCGCTGACTTTCTCCATCTGCCCTGGTGAGACGGCGGCTCTGGTCCCTCCCACGTGAGCCCCGAGTCGAAGGGGGGCCATGGTGGAGAGCGATGCTGAGCTTCCTCTCGCCCACCTCCTCCTCGTCGACCTCCCCTGGTCCCGCGAAACACGACCAGGCGGGTTCCCTCAAACCGATTGCTTCTCTCCCGCTCGGTGGCTGGGGAAGAAGCGTTAATCGACATACCGCTGGATCTCAAGGTGACGGAGTCCTTCTGTCAAGTACGGTGATACAAGAAGCACGGAAGAGATCCAAGTGCAGGTATGATGTTTTATTGAGGGCAAATCCAAAAGGGTAAACAGTCCAGGCAGGGTCAAAACCAGAGTATCCTAAACAGAACAGAACCGAACAGAACCGAACAGAACCGAACAGAACCGAACAGAACCGAAATGGCAAGACTACGGATATCATCAAACATTAGACAAGGACTCCGTGACACAGACTCAGACAGACCGGGTATAAATACACAGAAGGATGATGAGGGAACTGGAGACAGGTGGGGAACAATCAATTAACTCAAACAAGGAGGAAGGTGACCAAATAAGGGAACAGGAAGTGATAAGGTGACAGACACCGTGGAAAAGGAGGACACCTAGTGGAAACCCAGGGAACACAACCCAGACACTGTGACATCTGTAGGCACTGAGCAGCCTGATAATTTGAAGTCTATGTTTCAGCCGATCTTTATGGTATTGCCAGATTCCACCCTTATAGATGAGATCACGCTTTTTGCAGAGGGTTTCAATAACTGCAAGGTACACTCACACACGTATAACACTTCATATTCAGTCTGAAAATTCTTTAATTCTGTAAGCTTTAAATGGTCACACGTCATGAATAACACTAGCTATTTCAAACAAAAAATGAACACTTAAAGGATCTTTTCATTTGAGAATCTCATCTACTGACAGCCCTGAGAGCAAAAGAGAGGCATTTTTTTCCCATGTTAAAGCCTAATCATTAATGGTTAAGTGTCAGTGCTAAAACATTTTCTCATATTCTAGTTAAATTCCAGTCACAGTAAACACTGCCTTTGAATATTATTTTGATTAAAAAAAACTGTTTTATATATTAATATATAATTTATTCCAGACTTCAGTATCACATGATACTTCAGAAATCATTCTAATATGCTGATTTGGTGCTGCTTAATATGTTTTTGGTTTTCTTCGAGATTCTTTGATGAATAGAAAGCTCATAAGATCAGTAATTATTTAAAATATCTATATTTTTGTTTTATTTTTGATCAATTATATGCATCCTTGCTGAATAAAAGTATTTATTTCTTTCAAACAAAACAAAAATGTACTGACCCCAAACCTTTGGATGGTAGTGTATATTTTATAAAATTCTGTATATGCAATGCTATACAATGCATAGCAGTTGCTAATATGATGTTCAGAGTGGTTGCTAGGGCATCGCCAAATGGTTTCTCAGGTACTCTAAGAGGTTGCTTGGTGGTTAATTACAAATATATTTCAAAAAAGCCAACACCAAGTCTTTATGATTCAGCCGTTTTAATGTCCAAAGTCTGATCACTTGGCGCAGTGATAACTCACCTCTCCTCAAAAAGCAGCATTATTTGAGGCATCATGCATATGCAGTAATTAATCTTTTTTTAATTTAGCAAATTCTTCGAGGTTATACGAATTTAATACTTGTTGAAAGAGGAGAGAGTGCCAGTTATTATAGGATATTAGATTCTATTGAAGATGGAATAGATCAACACAGTTAGGCAAACACAGATGAACTGGCTCACACACACACTTACACACTCCAGGGGGCCGATCCTGCCATCGGATTACCTCCAACACACAGCAGGCATGCCAATTGTGTGTTTATGCATGCATTTGCACGAGAGACATCCGAACGACGTGCATCCAACCCCTTCAAACACACACTCCACAAACACACACCCCTGTGGTTGACCAAATCCCACAAGTTTCCACTGGCTGCATCCCCTCTCTTCCCCCTGCCTGTGAGCTCCAAATGGGAAGTCTCATTTGTTGATGCCGTACACAGGCCGGCGGCTGGCAGCAGCACAGGCATGGGGAATTGGACTCAGAATTACAAATAATGGACTTGAGATTAAGAGAGCTGGGAAGGGAACCAGCACCGGCCCCAGCCAAGCACAGAATGTCAATGGCAGATTTGATTGTCCCGGAATACTCGGCCCTCATCCAGACACCCCTCTGCATAGTCAATACGGCAAAATCACTCTGTGCTGCAGAGAGAGAACTATTACCTTTGCAAATGAAAGGAAATGGACATATCAATGCCAGGCAACATTAGAGAAAGAGAGAGCAGGAAAGTATTGCCACGATGCACCGGAGTGTGCAAGTCTTGGTGTTATGAGCCATAACTGACAGCGAAATGACCGTCCCCTGCGAGTCCATAGTCTGCTCAGCCTAGTGTGACTCTGGCGTGTTTCTGTGTGTGCGCACGCATGAGCGTTGGTGTCTGTATAAGTAAGACTGTTAGTGGGCAGTGTGGAAACGGAGCTGACACAGTTACCTCACACACACTGGCTTCTTCATTCTGTTACATATTCACAGTATTGTCTGTCTGTCTGTCATTATTTTTAATTCAAAACAATTGTGCTTTCAGTTATTGTATTTCCAATTATATTTAATGAATGATTGTTGACATGCAATTGCATAATAGACATATACGTGTATCGAAGCAAATTTAGAGCTTCACGCTCCTGGCAAAATCATGTTCAAATTTTTACTTGCCAAGCCAACATTTATTTTTCGCTATGCATTATTAAATTTGCCAGAAATATTTGTTTTTTATTAAATGTTAAGTTTTCTTCATTTTATTTTATTTATTATTTATTTTTGTTTATTTATTATTTTTCTATTTTTTTAAGTTGCTGGAATTTTAATGGCTATAATTTAACTCAATAAATTAATAAACACACATTTACTGTTAAACAATGTTTCCCCAAAATTTCAATAATTTTATGTTCTTTTATGTCACATGACATGAAGGTGATCAAATAACATTTTTCATGGTTTTTATATTATTTTATTTTAAAATATTTTTTATTTTATTTATTATTATTTTTGTTTTATTATTTTACTATTATCAACTTTTCATCAACAAATCCACAACAGCTGCCTCAAAAACCTGCTGTAAAACAATGGCATACAATACAAAACATACTGATTGTGATTTTCTTTAGGTCTTTGACTTTGTTGTTTGTTTGTTTTTGATTTCTTGACTTCTGTTCCTTCGTAAATGAAAAAAAAATGCAATAAAGTTTATTGAATTTGTTCGTTTACACCCCTCTCGCTCCCTTTCATGCTTTTTCTCTACCTGTCTGCCTGACGTATTACTACATTACTGTCAGATATATTGCGGTATCTCTTTTCATGGTTTCTGTTAGCTGTGGGAGTTTAAGGTCACATAATCCATTTTCTTATCCCCTTAAGAAATTTCTATAATGTTAATGTCAACAAGAACTGAAAACCTTTTAGACACTATTACTTTCTTGCCGCATGTTCCTGATCTTACTGTGGAAAATTCATCAGTAAACTTTTCACAATCAAACCGATTCTCAGCAAACAAAATTAGCTGTAAGCCTAATTTTTCTTCCCTGTTTATTCATTTTTGCTTGAGAATATTAATGGGCTGTGAATGATGTTTCATGCTAACTGCTCTCTTTATATTTCCACTGTATTTGTTTCAAAGATACATTATGTTGCACTTTTAATCTCAGTCTCTTGATCTCTCTCTCTCTCTCTCTCTCTCTCTCTCTCTCTCTCTCTCTCTCTCTCTCTCTCTCTCTGTCTCCCTCCCTCTCTCTCTCTCTCTCTCCCTCCCTCTCTCTCTCTCCCTCTCTCTCTCTCCCTCTCTCTCTCTCTCTCCCTCCCTCCCTCCCTCTCTCTCTCTCTCTCTCTCTCTCTCTCTCCCTCTCCCTCTCCCTCTCTCTCTCTCTCTGTCTCCCTCCCTCCCTCTCTCTCTCTCTCTCTCTCCCTCTCCCTCTCTCTCTCTCTCTGTCTCCCTCCCTCCCTCTCTCTCTCTCTCTCCCTCCCTCCCTCTCTCTCTCTCCCTCCCTCTCTCTCTCTCTCTCTCTCTCTCTCTCTCTCTCTCTCCCTCCCTCCCTCTCTCTCCCTCTCCCTCTCCCTCTCCCTCTCCCTCTCCCTCTCCCTCTCCCTCTCCCTCTCTCTCTCTCAGGTGTTGGCTAAGAAAGTCTTCACTCTGTATTCTCTGGCAGTAAAGCTGTTGTTCTAAACAAGACCACTATGACTTTGGCTTGAAGGCTCTCACCTCTGCTGGAAAGAAGCGCAGAGTTCGCCCTGACATTGTCGATGAAGAGGTGAGACACAGACCTGCAGCATCCAATAAATCTAGAAACATTACTCTTAGAGACCTGCTTTACCTGAATATGTCCCAGTGTATGTTCATTGTGAAGAAAGTGTTAATGCTGACAGGGACATGTCACTTAAATGTGCTCCTCTCTGGCTATGATAAAAAATGTATCAAAGGGGGACAAAACCTTAAAAGAGAAGTTGAAAAGGACTCATAAACCTCATATGAGTGCTTAGCTCACCACTCTCTATCTCTCGTCCTCTTTCTACCTGATTATCATCCCCCTTGTAAAAGGTGCCCCATGTTTATTTAAAGGTTCACACAGGTTTAAGGTATGCTTGTTAAAATAAATGTCATTCTGAAGCAGTAAGACTACTGCTTTTGATAGCCGAAGAGCAAGAAGAGTTTTCAGATGTATCTGAGGCCCATTTCGCAGTTTCCTGCCCATAAATTAAGTTTGACATTTGGTCAAGTGAAGCTGGCCTGCCTCAGCTTTGAAGATGTACTCTTGTGCTGAGCTAATTTAACATAACCTTTTTTTCTTCTTACCCTTTGACCTCAGATCTTTCTGATGTCTATGAAGGACATGAACATCGCTAAACTCACCTCCATTGATCTGGCAATGTTTAATGGGTTCATCCAGGATCTTTTCCCTGCCGTGGAGATGCCCACTGTCGACTAGCCTATCCCATCATGCATCTGGCCTCAAAATGGACTCATAAAGCCACTGAAAGTCTCTGTGTATTTGTGTATGAATGTGTGCTCTGACTCACAGCTCTTAAAATTATATTTTTTGTGTGTTTTTGATTATACCTATCCTATTTTTCAGAGAACAGCCCTCACACCGGCTCTTTCTCTCTCTCACTGAAGCACCTTTCAAAAGATCCATTAAAGCCTGAGGATATTTTCCTGCCCTGTCTGTACACAATTCATAAATCTGCTTCTTTAATACAGATAAAGGCCAATGCAAAGGTGTTAGGGGGAGCTTAGTGGATAAATATCCTGACAAGCACTGCAAAGGTTGCTGTTTTAAAGCCAAGACAGCCTGATCTGTGAACTGAAGATTTATAGAGATCCCTATTTAACTATGTGCCCTTAAAGTATAATGTGTGTGCCAATAATTCTCATTAAATTTATAAAAGTCCACCTAGAAATAAATTACTTATTGTTTTCTCCACACTCCCTGCTTCACAATGTAGGCAGGGTCATTTGTCTTAGCTGGTCTCCCGTACTGGTCATCCTGGTCTGTTTGCTGGTTGTACAGTAGAGCAATGCTTGACTTCAATGCTTTCAGTGATCTTTCTTCTTTTGCAAACTGTACTGTAACTGTAGGTAAGAAGTAGAGAATAATGGAAAGCCAAACTTTTATTAGGTTTAGGTGATATATTTGCTTCTCAAAATAACCATCTTTAAGAACTTCAAAACTTGGCTAAGTTGTTTTGCCTGCTTTGATTAATGCATTGTCCAATTCTGAAAGTTTCGTAAATCTCACTTATGGAGTGTTTAAACCTATTCTACGGAATACAGTCTGTCTAGGAGAGAAATATTGTTTCTGAGAAAGAGTTTATGGTGTTTGTGTCTCGGGTTTAGAGATAGAAGGCAGATACAGGAACATCTGCACAGCTGCCTCCTGCTTCTTCCACAATCAAATGCGACAAGGACAAAATTGGAGACACAGTGTGAAACACACACACACAGTAGTACTGTATTTCTCCTTCTCTGCCTCCATGCATGCCCATCATACAGTGTTTTTATTGCTGTTTTATATTACCCATCCTGCATCTTCATCTCTACCTTACTCCAGCACAAACGCCTCAGAGCCGTTCCTTTATTCCTCCTCTCCATCTGTTTAACGAGTCGAGAGAATTTAGAGAGGGAGATTAAATTAACCTGAGAGTTTAGCATGGCTGCTTTAGTGCCTCTGGAGCAGTTCTGATTGGTGTGACATCACTCAGGGGCGCAGTATCAGCGGGTGTTTTTATTAAGATGGCCGCCCACCTCTTGCCAGTTCATTTGTCTTTAGTGCTTCAGTGGGATTGACCTCCACCAAATGGATGTTTTTATAACTTAGAAAGAGTTTATGCAATGTTATGAAGCAATGAGCACATAATTTGGTTATACTGTAAGATATTACTCTGTCTTAAACGAATTTTCTTTCTTTTTATCTGTAACTGAAAGAAGCTATAGAGGCAGAACTTCAACATAATGGTCTCCAGGTGACCCCCTTCACTGTGACATAGGTAATTCAACTGTACGAGACCAACAACTCCCGACACTCCTCGATGATTGCGGGGAAGACGAGCAGCGGCAAGACGGTCACATGGAGAACCCTTCAAAATGCCTTTAGCACCCTGCATACGAGTGAGACCTTTATCTTAACCTCTGTCTCTCCGTCCCTTTCTCTAGATCAATAGCTAGCAGTCTTGGTTTTCATGTTGTCTAAAGGGTAACAGGTCATTGCAAGGTTCCTCAATAACAAAAATGTCTCCTTTAGCTTTATCTAAATGAGTTGTTTCCATTCATGAGTAGTTTTAAGGGCAAAGATCATGCCTCTGAAACAAATGTCTTTGCAACAGCTGTTCTAGAGCTTAAAAGGCTACGCCAACCTTCTATCCCTCATTACCATGAAAATGAACTGCCGTCAGCGGCCATGTTTATTCAGCACCCGATACATTAACCACCAAGACAACAGAGTTTCTCTTAAACACTCTTCGCTGCTAAGAGAACATGTGGCAACAAGGATTTAACACTCATTAAAAGCCCCCCTGACTGACTCTCGGCTCACCCGTGGGTGTTTTGAAAATGATGGCATAGTCAAGACGGCAGCTAGCGCTAATTGCCGCCGCTTATGATCTCTTTCTTTTCACAGTTGCTTTGGCTATGGCTAAAGAAGCGCCACTCAACGCTGTGCTTTTAATACAGTTGTCTTTTCACCAAGTCTCCTCATGTCTAAAACCGTGTGTTCAGTGTTCATGTTTGTTCTGATCTTTTTTGTTTTCACTTCTGTTGTTTTTCCTCACCTCCTTCATTCTTTGTAACCCTTTCCACATGTCTCATCCTGATGTGGGTAAAAATAGAAGAGTGGGGTGGGGGTGAGGGTGAGTGTGAGGGAAATATGTGTTTCTCAGGTTTTCCTTCTTTAATGATGTGTCTGGTGTGTGTGTGTGTGTGTGTGTGTGTGTGTGTGTGTGTGTGTGTGTGTGTGTGTGTGTGTGTGTGTGTGTGTGTGCGTGCGTGCGTGCGTGCGTGCGTGCGTGCGTGTGTGTGTGCAAGTGAGATGCAGGTGAGGTCTGACAGACTGTTTTATGCTTTGCTGATGTTGTCAAAGTCTCTTTTTTTCTCTGTTTACATGCCATCCAAGTTTTCTCCTTTTGTTCTGCAAACTATAACATGTAAGAAATAGTATACTACTCTTACTTCATTTCCAGCAGTGCTTCAGAACACCTGGCTGCAATTTTCAAGGAAACTTAAAGAGCTTAATAAGTTTATTCAGGTGGGTTTAACTAGAGTTGGAACTAACCTCTGCTGGGACGACAAATGGGGAATCCTCCTTGTGTCCGAAATCGCCCCATTTTTAGTGGTGTCCAAAACATTAGTTGACATTCAATTCAGTTTAATTCAAGTTTATTTGTGTAGCACTTTTTACTATACAAATCATTGCAAAGCAACTTTACAGAAAATTTAGTTTCTACAATATTTAGTAGTAGCTTATCAGTTGTGACCCAGTTTATGTGCATATGACTGGAATTTTCAGAAAAGTGAATACAAGACATAGTCAACCAGACGATGAACACTATTAACAGCAATTATTATATGATGCCATCACACTTGTAGCAATATTTGTAGGTTCTGTGTGTTGTTTCAGGGTAAGCATCATCTGAGGTCCTCTGAGGGTCAGCATTATCTCTTCTCAGGTGTTCTGGATCCAGACTGGAGCTTGTGTAAATCCTAGTTACATCCCGTGGCAAACCAGAGAAACAAATAGAGACATAATTTCCGTAGCTGCTATTTCAACCAAGTAAAATTAATTAGTTTAACCCAAGCTAAAGAATAATAATGCACATTTGATCAGATACAACTGCAGTCATAAATTATGACATGCATTATTTGAATGCTTGGCCAAAGAGATATGTTTTTAATCTAGATTTAAACTGAGAGAGTGTGTCTGAACCACAAACATTATCAGGAAGGCTATTCCAGAGTTTGGGAGCCAAATGCGAAAAAGCTCTACCTCCTTTTGTGCATCATCGAGTACACCCTTTAAATCCCACAATGCACATTAATAACAAGTGTACAACTGATGTATGCTCAAAGGGTAGAGAATACCCATAATGCACTGTAAGATTAACATGCCGAATGAATTGCCATTTCTTGCCAGAAGATGACACCTGCAGCTGAATCATCCATCCATTCGTTCATTTTACAAAGCGCTCATCCACTACGTACAGTGTAATACAATACAGATATAAATTAATTGTAAATTGATTATTAAATTGTTTAATTAGAGTTATTAAGCATGATTTCCATGACTGTGTTCAAGATAAATCCATCATTATCTTACTACTGGATTTGCCAGTTTGCCAAAATGTTTATTAAACAGCAAGCACAAACTATGAAAAAAAGGGCCAGTCTTTCCGCTGTAATCAGTGTCCAAAGTCACTTACTCATTTTCATTCACTCCTTCAAGTGAACTGTATTAGTGGCCTAATAGCTGATTTGATGACCACTGTATGGCACTCACTGAAAGTCAAGTGACAAGTGACAACAATGAATGATACTATTGCACAATATGTGCTGTCACAATTTTTTCCATTCCAAATATTCTTAATTACTGCATTATGTTTCTCATTTTTATAATGACTACACTAGTATTCCATTCTGAACTTTAAAAGGTTTTTATATTCTATTTTTAAAATTGTAGTAAGATTTCACTATGTACGGAGTAATATTCAGTAAGTAGTAAGGTACAGTAGCTTTCCATTCTGAACATAGTCTAATTCTCCCTCTCTCCCTCCAGTGTTTTCGCCCTTGTCCCTGTCCCTGTCCCTGTCTAATTCTCTGTGGATTTGGGTACCTGCGGTGACTGTGTGTCTGTGTGGGTTTGGCAATACTGATGTTAGCATATGAGTGTGTGTGTGAGTTTAAATCTCTGTTGGTTAACATCTCTGGATACTTTCTGCATAGTGTGTGTAATTCTTTACATTTTGGGGGTCCATCTTGTTGTCTGCTCTCTCTGTGACTCAGGCTGCCATTTCTATTTGCATCCTCCCTTTCTCTCTCCCATCTTACTTCTGTGTCTCCATCTCCGTCTCCTAACTCCTTCATATCTGACTCAACAACTCCCTCTTTTCATATCTATTTCTGGTGCCTATTTCTATCTCTCTATGCAAACATCACCACCCTGTTTCCTCATTACTTTCACTCCATATAACACACACACAGCTTGAGTCTCCTGTGTATCAGACTCTCATCACTGTATGATTCCACCTCTATTTGATTCCTCTCCCGTTGCTGATTCATTTTATTATTTGGTTTGTGTGTTTTGTTTTGTACTTGTGTTTTTTTGTTTAAGTGTACCCTGTGTAAGCTTTCAAGTTAACTTGAGTTTAAAGATAGGAAACAAAATATTGCATATTTTTTCTTTTGTTAGGGTCACCCCTGTAGTCAAATATATATGAATACAGACAGAAGTCTGTGGTAGATTTCTGAAGCAGTGGACTTTAATCGCTAATCTCAGTCAGGTTAACATTCATTTAATAAAGATTCACGCAATTATTGCAAATAAATTTAAAAAAGGTCTTGCATTCAAATCTTTCATAGTTTTTCACATAGGATGCCCATTTTCAGTTAATTCTTGATGGATAATGTAATTTATTTTCTCATTAATATATAGCAGATAGCAGGTGTGTCATCAGCAGAAGCACTCTCAGCTGAGACAGGGGAAAGATAGTCAATGAATCCTGATATGACAAGAAAGAACAAACACAAAGGAGAAAGAAGCAAAGAACAAGTGAAATGGTTGTGGAAAAGTTTGCTGACTTGTTTTCGTCCAGTCTGGTCTCTATCCACAAACCCTCTCTGTCTCTGTACCAGTCTCTTGAGTATCACAGGAAATCACATAGCTTGTTTTTTTCCCAGTCTTTCTCTTTGATCACTATGCAGCCTGCTAAAGCAGCAGGGACTGGTGGCACTTGTGTGTGTGTTTTGTCAGTTTGTGTACTCATGTTCTCTGAACAGTCCAATATTCGTCAATCTGTCCAAAGTAAACTTTCAAGTTGTTCACAAAGGATGTGTTGTTCTGATATTTCTTAAGTACTGGTCCATGTACACATGTAGAGTTACTTCTTGGGTTGTTGTGTCTCTCAAAAAATATACATTTTTATTATATTAATTAATTATATTAAAACAATGTGTCATTTATTGTTCTTAATTTTAGGATGTCTCATTGTTTTGTGATTTGTAGCGGCTGTCACACTGATTCGGACTTTAGTTTTTTGATGTTCACTGTCTCTCTCTTCATCTCCATCTCTTATCTTACACATTATTCTGAACTTGACTGACAACTCAAATCCCCTCTATTTCCATTTATCACGTTTTCGCTCTCTTTGAGTTTTTCAATTTCAGTATAGTTTGATTTATTGGGATGACAAATACCTACCTTTTGTATTGACAAAGCATTTGCAGCTCAACATTTATTTTATTTTTTTAAGAAACCAAATTTCCTTTATAAAAGGCAACTTTTCTATCTTAAGCCTAAGATAGCTTAAGATAGAAGTCTTCTCTGTAAAATAGATTGTTGAAACTTCAATATGTTCTTCTCAGAGTTTTATTAGGCTAAGTTGAATAACATTTTACAGTGTTAACTCTATTGTCTCTGGATTTTTGCAGTCCCTTCCTCTCTCTGTTTCCCTTTTAATGTTTCAATGGGCTTCATTGGCGTGATAAATAATGGTACATTTGCCAAAGAGAATGAGTCACTGAACATCAAAAAGAACAATTATTAATTAAGCAGTAAAGTACAACAGACTGTGTTAAATTGTGAATAATACAGCACAGCCTTGAGTACATTATTGCTTATATAAAAACAATTAGAACAGAAGTATTTATTACGGAGTAATATTTTCATTGGAAAAATATTTTAAACAAATTAATTAATGGGATAGTTCCCATAAAAGTTCAAATCACCCCATGATTTACTCACCCTCAAGCCATCCTAGGTGTATATGACTTTATTTCAGAATTATATTAAAAATGTATTGGCTCTTCCAAGCTTTATAATGGCAGTGAATGGGGGTTGAGATTTTGAAGCCCAATAGAGTGCATCTATTCATCATAAAAAGTACTCCACATTGCTCAGAGGGCACATTGCATTTGTGTAAGAAAAATATCCACATTTAAAACTTCATGAACCCTAATCTCTAGCTTCCACTAACTGTCATATGTGCATTCACGAGAGAGTGGTGTTCCAGCAGATAACATAGTTGTAGCGTAAACTCCAGTGAGATGAGTCGAACGCGGAAGCACAGTGGAGAGAGCAAAACAAAACACCAGTCACAAATTAGAAGTACACAATGTGAATTTGTAAAGAAAAATGTTGGAGGATTTCAATGTAAGCCAAGAGGAGACTGGTTTTCCTTTGCTGTAAATAAAACTTGGTTCTTGCGAGACTAGCATTTACGGTACATCTGAAAGAAGAATATCATATACACCTAGTATGAGGGTGAGTAAATCATGGGGTAATTTTACTTTTTGGGTGAACTATCCCTTTAATCCCTATGCCTCTCCCCTGCATTTTTTTTTCTTCTGCTGATTATTGGGAAGAGTTTTAGTTGTTAAATTGTGATATTTGCAGTTTTCATTGAACTTTGTGCATTGTCATGGTGAAATACAGCTCTGACTCCTTTTTGTTTGGTTTGTGATAAAAGAACAACCATTTATCTTGTTCTTTGTTTATTTGCCATGTTTTCAGTATACTTCTTCCCGTTGCTGGGTTGTTTGCTGAGTGTGGACCTTGTCAAGATGATTCCTGCATTGGCTACCAGTGCATTTTAGAATTGAATTTAAAATTCTTATCTTTGTTTTTAAATCCGTAAATAATCTGGCACCAAGCTATTTGTCCGAGCTTCTCTGTCCACATAATCCCACACGAAATCTGAGGTCTGGTGACCAGAAACTTTTGTCTGTCCCCAGATCACGGTTAAAGAATAGGGGAGACAGAGCCTTTGCGATTGCTGGCCCTAGGCTGTGGAACAGCCTTCCATTTTACATCAGAGCGGCTCAATCTCTAACTGTTTTTAAATACTATCTTAAAACCTACTTCTTTTCTTTAGCTTTTTATACATTGTGAGCTTTTGTCAGAAATGTGTGGTTATGTCCTTGCTTTGTATCTTGTGTATTGTTCAGCACTTTGGTCAGCCCTGTTTGCTGTTTTTAAATGTGCTATATAAATAAATAAAAACTTGAAACTTGAACTTGATTCCCATTTTTCACAGAAGACAGGTGTAGGCTACATTTCTGGGACAGATAACTTTGCATTTGTGTAGGTCTTCCAATATGTTTATTTTAATCGCATATAAGTTGTGTTCTAGTGTGGTTTAGTCTAATCAAAGGATTATTCTGTTCTTGAACCTCAATAGAAAGGGGCTTGTTTTGTTTTCTTTGCTCAACTCTTGAATTTACAGGATTTTGTGTTTGGAGACCACAAGTTCTAAGTGGTTCCAGAATTTAATTGCCTGTTTTGTGTCCTAGTAGTTAACGGATATTAGCCTAATTATACAGTGCATGCATTACTTCTGGAGTTCAATGTACTTTTTTTCACCAAGCAAGGTCTCAGTTGGGTGTTTTTCCCATTTGGTGGACCACACACCTCACTGCCATAAAAAAGCAATGACCTCAATCACTTATTCTAATATTTTAATTGAAACCTCAACAGGACATTGTCTTTTTATGACACAGTGGGCCCTGTGAGCCATTCTTCTCAATTATTTCACAGCAGGTTTGATGTTGGCGGTGGACCTGACTTTCATGTCTAACTGTACTTTGATGAATGTGTGATATAATTGGATATTAATAAGTTTTCATGCACGTATATGTTTTTAATCCACGTTTTGTTCTAGCAGGTCCAATTTTTACTGTGATCCTGAATCAGAACCAGGCCTGAGCCATATTGAGTGATACCAAAAACTCTAGTTACTGATGAACCTGGTTGGAAAATACCAAGCAGCTGCCCTCTATGCTGCTGGGATATTTTTTATTTTATAGCTGTAATTTTATTAAAATATTTTCAATTAGTTCATGCTTTCGTGAACAATAATTTATTGTGATTTACCACCTTGAACACTTAATTAAAACTATAATATAATGTACATTCAGCTGGACATTACTGTAAAATAAATCTTTGGTCAGGTGGTCAAATCTTGCGTTACCAGATGAATGAATGGACATGAAATATAGATTTGAGTTGAAATATCGAGTGCAGCTATGTCAGAAATTGGCTGGGCCAATGGACAATCCAGTTTAATGGCTATTATACAAAATGACTTGACTTTAAAGTGACACAATCGATTGGTCAGGATTCCAGATAGTTATGCAATAATGTCATAAGTTTTGATGTCAAATAGCTGATAGAATGGAAGTCTTTTAAAAAAGTTATGGCAAAAATCTTGTAATTTTTGTTTGACATTTATTCCAATCATTGTTAGAAGCATGATCAAATGTGCTGCAGTTTTGGTATTAAAAAGTCAATTTTACCTCTATTAAGGAGATGTGCTTTTTGAGGAGTTCTAAGAGTCTGGTATTGATTACTACAAAACAGCCTTTCCTAGATACCTCCCACACAAATGCTTTAGTCATTGTTATGGATAAATGCATTCCCCCTTCAAGAGCCATATTGCATGGCTTTTGGAGAGCAGACTGGAATTAGTACTTTTAGCTCTAGTGCATTTGCTTTTTAATTCAGTCATTTTGTCTTGAAGCTCTTGCACGGTAATACAGAGATCTAATGGATTCTGATCTGAATAGCTGATTTGAACACCTCAGGCTGTTTGTTTATTTAATTTTGCTTAAAACTCTCTTTTTTGTCTTGCTTCCCCTGCAATAAAATTCTCCTTTAGTTTGTGCCAACTTTTTCCCCATACTTTTAACCTAATTTGTTGAGCCCTTTTGTCTGTATACACTAAAATCTTTACATCACACAGACAGTTTTCTCTCATTTCTGAACTCTGTGGCCATGTTGACCAAGAAGACGATTGATGACTCTGAATGGGGCTTTTTCAGGGGCTTCCTCTGTTTCTTTCTTCTGTTCCAGTGACTGGTATAAATAGGAGTCTTACAGGGAAAAAGTTTAAAGTTCACCCAAAAAGTAAATAATATATATCTTCTTTTGGTTTCTAGAAAGAAATGCATGCAGGTTCCAGTAATCTCTCAGGTTATTATAAATTAAATCTTTATTTATTTTTCAAAGATGAACAAAGCTCTTAGGTTTCAAAAAACATGTAGGTGAGTAAATGATGACAGTATTTACATTTTTGGGTGAACTATCCTTTTAAGCTGTTGTGTGATATGTGTATGTGAATGCCATTCTGATATCATTTTGAATGTAAGTGCACAGTTTGCAGTGGCTCAGTACAGCTTGTATCTGTTGCCTGTGTCTTCTCCTCCCTGCTCAGAGAGGAAAGATGGCCCAGAGGAGATGTGACACTTCCTGTAGCTGTGTGTGACAGGTCTGGTGTTATTCGCTTACCCAGGCAGCCGGTAGGCCTGCTGCTTCCAGACAGGGCGTGTTTGTATGTGTGTGTATAAGACAGATGGGCTGTGTGACGTGTTTGTGTTTTATTGTTTTGAGTTCAGTAAATGAGACTCACATGGGCTGATAAAGGGACAGGAAAATATAAATGATCAATTAGAGGCTTCACCACAATTGCCTGCAAGTCTCTCTGCTGTCTGTGAAACCAAAGTAGGGAAATGGGACTGACAGAGAGAAGAAGAGTAAGGGAAAATGAAAAATAGAGAGACAAAGAGATCCAGGGTGTATTAGGAAATTCACATTCATTCATTCTGTGTGTGTGTGTGTGTGTGTGTGTGTGTGTGTGTGTGTGTGTGTGTGTGTGTGTGTGTGTGTGTGTGTGTGTGTGTGTGTGTGTGTGTGTGTGGGAGTGCTAACACTTCCTCTCTGTGTGCGCGAGCTCAGATGAGAAGCCTGATGAGAAGTGGATTGTGTTTGACGGGCCGGTGGACACACTGTGGATCGAGAGCATGAACTCAGTAATGGATGACAACGAAGTCCTCACACTCATAAGCGGAGAGAGATTCTCCATGCCCGAACAAGCACCAGTGCTGGACAATACTCGACACACACTGAAACCTCTAATGCCGCCCCAGGGTTATTTCACTTCTGATTCTGTGCCTGATACTGTGCACTTTACCTCACTAACCCATCAGGGTACTACACAGAACTGTTTATAATTTCCTTCACTTATGCCCTTTTCATCAGTTACTGGGTAAATCTCATGAAGAAATGCCTACGGCATAATAAAAGTTTGAATTCTTACCTTCTGAAAGTAAGAATTTTTATTTGCAAATACTTTTTTATTCTGCAAGGACATGTTAGATTGATTAATTAAAACAAAGATATTTCTATTTCAAATATATGCCATATTAGAATGATTTCTGGAGGTTCATTTGACACTGAAATGGTGTCAATGGAATGTAATGGCTGCTGAAAAACATGAGCTTTGACACCATCTAATAGATTTTTATCTCATATATGCAAAATATAATTTCTTATTTATTTATTTTGTGTTAGTGTAAAATAAGAGGCTGTCAGGTTCTTGACAGGTTCATGAGGTTCACTTTTCAGCTAAGTGACAGTTCTTTGCTTATTTGGTTGGGTTCTACCATTAATGAGAGAGTGTGGTGCAGGTCTCATTATTGTTTGAAGTGGAGGATCTAGCTGTGGCGTCTTCTGCTACTGTGTGTCATTGTGGTATGGTTTATAACGACTACTCTGACTTGCCCTGAAAGCCTTACGTTTAGTCCTGGATGGAAAAATGACAGAAGGTTTGGAACCGCAGTGTTAGGCATTGTGTTATATGTTTGGCAAAGTGCTTCATCTCTCTCTCTTTCAATCTCAGGTTAAAATTGATCATCTCAGACAGCTGTTTGACCTCTACAAAGGCAAGAACCTCACTTTTAAGAAGACTCACTGTAAGGAGCTGGTGCCCTTCACTGGACTGAATGGAGTGGCACAACTCTGTAGGCTCTACGACTCACTGGCCTCTCCAAACACTTTCACTTCATTGATGTGTACAGCCAATACCGCAACTGTAGATGGACCATATAAATGACCTTTGTTCATGGAGTTTTAAAATGATAAATAAAAGTTTAATAAAAGTGGTCCATACATTCATTCATGTGCTATATTCCAAGTCTTCTGAAGCCATGTAATATAAGAAACAGACGTTTATGGTGCTTTTGGTACCTTTTTGAAGCTTTACATCTCCAGTTGTAATTACCTGGAAACCAGTGTGTTGCTCATAATATTTAGAATAACAATAGGGTGATTGTTTTATGGTTAAACTAGTCCTTTAAAGGCATGCTTTTGTTTATATTTGGGGTGTATGGTCACAGTTAAACATTTGTTTTCCAATCTTGCAGTGACTGGCTTAATTTGAAAAATAAACTCAATTAAACATACTATTTAGCTTTACTGTAGCTAATTTACAAAAGTGTAATACTGTAATTCTGACTGTCTGCTGTTATTCTCAGTTTGGTCTGCTGTTATTCTCAGTTTTTCACAAGTTCATCAAACAACCAATATTTCATCAAGCACTGTGAGTAATGGCTTCTCCTGCTATTGTTATTTGCACCTCTTGCCACATGTACAGTTTATCTATCTCTGTCGCAGATGAGGGATTCACATGTGATAAATGCAGGGAAATAGTTAGGCTGACAGAGAAGATTTCAGAATTAGAGACACGCATCCAAACTTTAATTGAGGACAGTAAGAATGTTAGGGCTCTAGATATGGCTTTGGATGCGTCTAGCTCAGGGATTCCTGTACATTGTTCAGTTCCGGCAACAGAGCCCCTGCAGCAGGGCAACTGGGTGACAGTGAGTCAGCGTAGTCATGGGCCAAAACACCGCTCTTCTGTTCCGATCAAAAAATTAAACAGGTTCTCCCCACTCAGTGATGCACACACTGAGAAACCTGATGAAAGTGCTCTAGTTATTGGTGATTCTATTGTACGGAAAGTGAATATAGAGACACCAGCCACCATAGTCAAATGTTTACTGGGAGCCAGAGCGCCTGACATCTTGGCAAATTTAAAAGTGCTGGCTAATGCTAAACGTAAATACAGTAAGATTGTTATTCATGTCGGCGCTAATGATGTTCGACTTCGCCAGTCGGAGATCACTAAAAATAACATTAAAGAGGTGTGTGAATTTGCAAGCACGATGTCAGACACTGTAATATGCTATGGTAACCTCCCTGCTTACCTTGGTGACGAGATGCATAGCAGATTGTCATCGCTCAATGGCTGGATGTCTAAGTGGTGCCCACAGAATAACATAAGTTTCATAGACAATTGGACGAGCTTTTGGGGCAGACCTGACCTGTTGAAAAGAGATGGTCTTCATCCCTCCTGGGTTGGCGCCACTCTTCTCTCTAGAAATATGGCAAATAGTCTTAGGCCCAATCCCAATTCTATTTTATACCCCTACCCCTCCGCCTACCCCTTCCCCTTGTCCCTTAAAACAGAGTGTCAAGGGGTAGGGGAAAGATATTCCCCTAAGGATTGGGACACCACTACCATGACGTCACACGTCATCAGCGTTCGTCGTCTAGCTCTTACAATACACACAAGTGTGCTGGTGTGCATTAGAGCCTTCCATTATCGTTCTGTATTAATGAGCTGCTTACTGACACACATACACATATTAGAAATCGCGCAGCTCACACATCCAGGAGAAAATAAACTTGTCAACGCTGCCCCACGACTTTTATTAAATACAGTTTAAATATTGAATCGCTACATTATATTTTCCAGTGACGAGAGGATACAATCGCTGTTTTTAAGTAAACTCACTCTAAAAAGATAAATGAACAGACGTGAATACACGCATCTCTTCCCTTCACTTGAACACGCGAAACGGAGGGGTAGGGGAAAGGGAAAGGGCTAAGGGGTAGAATTGTGATTGGGCCTTAGTGTTTATACTTGACTAACTGGGGCCCAGGTCAGGAAGCAGACAGACTGGCTAAACCGACCGTCTGCTAGCTGCCTCACGTCACAGAGGTCAGCTAATTCTCAGCACACAGAAACTCTTTCACCTAGATATCACACTATAGAGACTGTGTCTGTTCCCCGAACTAGAAAATACAAAAAACGTGAGCCGCATCTAAAAGGCAAAGGGGGAGGTGTTGCTTCAATTTATAACAACGTTTTCAGGATTTCTCAGAGGTTAATGAAGTAATGGTGCTTAATATAACATTGTCCAGAGAAACAAATGTTAATCATAAATCCCCTGTTATGTTTGTACTGGCTACTGTATACAGGCCACCAGGCCACCATACAGACTTTATTAAAGAGTTTGGTGATATTACATCCGAGTTAGTTCTGGCTGCAAATGAAGTTTTAATAGTTGGTGATTTTAATATCCATGTTCATAATGAAAAAGATGCACTGGGATCAGCATTTATAGACATTCTGAACTCTATTGGGGTTAGACAACACATTAGACAACACGTTTCAGGACCTACTCATTGTCGAAATCATACTCTAGATTTAATACTGTCACATGGAATTGATGTTGATAGTGTTGAAATTATGCAGCCAAGTGATGATATCTCAGATCATTATTTAGTTTTGTGCAAACTTCATATATCCAAAATTGTAAATTCTACTTCTTGTTACAAGTATGGAAGAACCATCACTTCTACCACAAAAGACTGCTTTTTAAGTTATCTTCCTGATGTATCCAAATTCCTTAACATATCCAAAACCTCAGAACAACTTGATGATGTAACAGAAACTATGGACTCTCTCTTTTCTAGCACTTTAATTTTTTTTTACAGTTGCTCCTTTACGCTTAAGGAAGGTTAAGGAAAACAGTTTGACATCATGGTATAATGAGCATACTCACACCCTAAAGAGAGCAGCCCGAAAAATGGAGCGCTGCTGGAGGAAAACAAAACTAGAGGTATTTCGTATTGCTTGGCGGGAAAGTAACCTATCCTACAGAAAAGCATTCAAAACTGCTAGATCCGATTACTTTTCTTCTCTTTTAGAAGAAAACAAACATAACCCCAGGTATTTATTCAATACAGTGGCTAAATTAACGAAAAATAAAGCCTCATCAAGTGTTGACATTTCCCAACACCACAGCAGTTATGACTTTATGAACTACTTTACTTCTAAATTCGATACTATTAGAGATAAAATTGCAACCATTCAGCCGTCAGCTACAGTATCGCATCAGACAGTGCACTATAGACCCCCTGAGGAACGGTTCCACTCATTCTCTACTATAGGAGAGGAAGAATTGTATAAACTGGTTAAATCATCTAAACCAACAACATGTATGTTAGACCCTATACCATCTAAGCTCCTAAAAGAGGTGCTTCCAGAAGTCATAGATCCTCTTCTGACTATTATTAATTCCTCATTGTCATTAGGATATGTCCCCAAAACCTTCAGACTGATTGTTATTAGGCCTCTCATCAAAAAACCACAACTTGACCCCAAAGAACTAGTTAATTATAGACCAATCTCGAATCTCCCTTTTCTGTCCAAGATACTAGAAAAGGTGCTATTCTCACAATTATATTCCTTCTTAGAGAAAAATGGTATATGTGAGGATTTCCAGTCAGGATTTAGACCGTATCATAGTACTGAGACTGCTCTCCTTAGAGTTACAAATGATCTGCTCTTATCATCTGATCGTGGGTGTATCTCTCTATTAGTTTTATTGGATCTTAGTGCTGCGTTTGACACAATTGACCACAACATTCTTTTGCATAGACTTGAAACCTTTGTTGGCATTAATGGAAGTGCAATAGCATGGCTTAAATCGTACTTATATGACTGCCATCAGTTCGTAGCAGTGAATGAAGATGTATCATATCGATCACAAGTGCAGTATGGAGTACCTCAAGGCTCAGTACTAGCGCTACTCTTCACGCTTTATATGTTACCCTTGGGAGATATCATCAGGAAACATGGTGTTAGCTTTCACTGTTATGCTGATGATACTCAGCTCTATATTTCTTCGTGGCCCTGTGAAACACACCAATTTGAAAAACTAATGGAATGCATAGTCGATATAAAAAACTGGATGACGAGTAATTTCTTACTGCTAAATTCTGAAAAATCAGAGGTGTTAATTATAGGACCTAAAAACTGCATTTTTCCAGCTCAAAAATATATCTAAATTACGGCCTATGCTCTCAATGTCAAATGCAGAAATGTTAATTCATGCATTTATGACCTCAAGGTTAGATTATTGTAATGCTTTATTGGGTGGTTGTTCTGCACGCTTAGTAAACAAACTACAGCTAGTCCAAAATGCAGCAGCAAGAGTTCTTACTAGAACCAGGAAGTATGACCATATTAGCCCAGTCCTGTCAACACTGCACTGGCTCCCTATCAAACATCGTATAGATTTTAAAATATTGCTTATTACTTATAAAGCCCTGAATGGTTTAGCACCTCAGTATTTGAATGAGCTCCTTTTACATTATAATCCTCTACATCCGCTACGTTCTCAAAATTCAGGCAATTTGACAATACCTAGAATATCAAAATCAACTGCGGGCGGCAGATCCTTTTCCTATTTGGCGCCTAAACTCTGGAATAACCTACCTAACATTGTTCGGGAGGCAGACACACTCTTGCAGTTTAAATCTAGACTAAAGACCCATCTCTTTAACCTGGCTTACACATAACATACTAATATGCTTTTAATATCCAAATCCAGTAAAGGATTTTTAGGCTGCATTAATTAACTTGCTACATCATTAGAAGAATGGCTTCTACGCTAATATTAGTCTGTTTCTCTCTTATTCCGAGGTCACCGTAGCCACCAGATCCAGTCTGTATCCAGATCAGAGGGCCACTGCAGTCACCCGGATCCAGTACGTATCCAGACCAGATGGTGAATCAGCACCTAGAAAGGACCTCTACTGCCCTGAAAGACAGCGGAGACCAGGACAACTAGAGCCCCAGATACAGATCCCCTGTAAAGACCTTGTCTCAGAGGACCACCAGGACAAGACCACAGGAAACAGATGATTCTTCTGCACAATCTGACTTTGCTGCAGCCTGGAATTGAACTACTGGTTTCGTCTGGTCAGAGGAGAACTGGCCCCCCAACTGAGCCTGGTTTCTCACAACGTTTTTTTCTCCATTCTGTCACCGATGGAGTTTCGGTTCCTTGCCGCTGTCGCCTCTGGCTTGCTTAGTTGGGGTCACTTCATCTACAGCGATATCGTTGACTTGATTGCAAATAAATGCACAGACACTATTTAACTGAACAGAGATGACATCACTGAATTCAATGATGAACTGCCTTTAACTATCATTTTGCATTATTAACACTGTTTTCCTAATGAATGTTGTTCAGTTGCTTTGACGCAATGTATTGTTTAAAGCGCGATATAAAGGTGACTTGACTTGACTTGAGTGTCTGGACAGGTGAGCCCAGCAGACTCTGAAAACTTTGGCCGTGTGGTGGAGCTCTGGTTCAGCTTCAGTATCATATGGTCTCTGTGCGCCTCTGTAAATGAGGATGGAGGCAAGAAGATTGATAACTTCCTGCAGGAAATAGAGGGAACTTTCCCTAACAAGGTATACTAGCGGCATAAAAAGTGTATGGACAATTAAAAAGGAAGTGTGTAATTTCTGTGCCATTAATGTCACCACATAGAATTTTGATTTTTGATCCATTTATTTATTTAGAGATTTATTATAATTAAACCATTCTTGTTTTATTTTTTAAAGAAATGTGAAGGGGTTTCATGTTGTCAAGTATCCAAATACTTTTGGGGGCCACAATATAGTCCACATACAGTGTCAAATAGGTAACATTTATATGTAATTAATGTAAATGTATGCACACACATGCTCACATGCTAATGTTACACGAAAAGTACTGATGCTCTGCATCTACTGTAGAACAAATGTTTAAGCCTTTTTGCCTACAGAAACAAATATATAACTGGAGAAATGATCACCTTGTATTGAACCTCAGGACACCATCTACGAATACTACAGTACATGGACACCAAGAACAAAATTTAGGCGTCATTTGAGGACAAGCTGCCCAAAGGCTGGCACTACACCTCCAAGTGAGATGTGTGTGTGTGTGTGTGTGTGTGTGTTTGTGTGCCTCCATCCTCCCCCTATTCAGGGGTCTTTGCCAGCCGCCTGCGGGCTCAGTCAAAGGGCTCTCGCCTGGCTCCCTCCCAGACTTCTGAATTCCCCATCTATTCATATTTCTCATCTTTTTCATCCTTCTTCGTCTCTCTGCTCTCATTTGTCATGTCAGTCCAACTCTTTCCCCTTCATTGTCCTTTGTCCTCTTGGCTCTCTTTGCTGCCTCTTTGTCGGCTGTCCATTTTTCCATTTTGGGTTTTTTTTTCTTACCTGACTCATTTTTTTATCCCTATGTTCATTTGAAATGTCTCGCTACATCTTTCAATTTTCAGTCTTTCAATCAGGACTTTTCACCTCCTTTTCCTCTTCGGTATTCTCATTTATTCTGCTCTCTCAACTCTATTTCCTCCCACCAATTTTTGTTCTTTCTTTCTCTCTCTCTAGCTCAGTATTCTACTTTTTCTCCTCATTTTGTCCTCTTTTTAAAGCCGCCCTACTTTTTTGGCTTTCTTGCTGGCTTCTTTTTAATTATCATCTGTCTCTCTGCAGCGCTTCGTTCTATAAGATTGTGGTCCCCACTGTGGACACGATGTGCTATCATAACCTGGTCAAGGCTCTGGTGTCTGCTCAGCACCCTGTGTTCCTGACAGGTCCTGTGGGGACAGGAAAGACTTCAGTGTCCTGGAGATCCTGGACTCAGTCTCATGGGCGATGCTCACCATCAATATGTCCAAACAGGTGATAAGAAACACTTCTAGTATTAGTAATACAGTAAACTTTGACTTAAAATAATAAAAATAATAATTTAATAATTGTTTTTACTGTAAAATTTAGAGAAGCAAAAGTGTGATAAGATAGCACTTAAGCAAGTATGCAAGAATATATCTTGAAATATTTTTTAACCTTACAATTTCTACATTTTTGATAGTTTTATTATGCATTTATTAAACTATAAATAAAATCACTGTTGTATTGGCAAATGAAAAAAAAAAAAATATATATATATATATATATAAAATAAAAAATTAAAAACTTTAGTGCATTGAATGATTGGACCAACAGTAGAAACTTTGGAAAGGGTCTCCAGGAGGACTATTTCTAAAATAATAGAGCTGTAATTAGAGTTGAATCAAAGAATGTGTAATAATGAATGAATAATAGGTCATTTTAGATTTGTTAAGAATATTTCCTAGCATAAAAGACTGGCATACTAAAATAATGATGAGTTCTGCAGCTTAGAATAAAAATAGCTCCAGAGAACAAAAATTCTATGTATTACTACATTAAGTTTGAGGTCGATAAGATTTTTTGTTAACACTTTAGAATAGGGAACACATATTCACTATACCAATTACCAATTTGTAATATTATATTTATTTATTTATTTATTTTTAAGATTATTTATGCTCATCAGGGATGCATTGATTTGACCAAATATATTGTAGAAACGGTAATAGTGAAATAGTGTTACAATTTAAAATAACCATTTTCTATTTTAATATATTGTAAACTGTAATTGATTCCTGTGATGACAAAGCTTTCAGAGCTTTTCATAGCTTTCAGATTTCATTCTAATATGCTGATTTGGTGTATGAGAAACATTCTTCATATCAATATTTAAAAAAACAGTTTCTGTGAAAACTGTAATATTTTAAAAAATAATAATTCTACAAAGGATAAATAGAAAGTTCAAATGAAAACAAGTAAAACATGTAAATGTATTTACTGTCACTTTTGATTAATTGAATGCATCCTTGCTGAATAAAGTATTAATTTCTTTCAAAAGTAAAACAAAAATCTTACCAACCACAAACTGAAGAGTAGTGTACACTCACACACAGAACTGTTATATCAGTCATCTCCAGAATGTTCTGAGCTCTCTCTCTCTCTCTCTGTATGGTTAATCAGTGTGTGCAGAGATATTTTAGTAGTCCACTCTCACATCTGTAATGAGCTGTGTCATTGCTCAGATGGCCCAACTTGACCAGCAAATATTAGAACACATGGTGAGATCGCTACCATCATCATCATCAATCTCCAAATATCATCATTTGTTATTATAATTAAGAGTTTTCCACTAATCTCCAAATCTGCAGTCACACTCACTGAATATTTAAACTTATTTGGGTTTACTTGATAACATTCTTGTCTTCATAATATTATTTTTATTCTTGTCTTCTTTTAGACTAGCTCTAATAACGTGCCGGAGATCATCAAGTCTCGGGTTGAGAAGATGGCTGTTTTCCTGGATGAACTCAACATGCCCACCATGGATGACTTTGGTTCCCAGCTGCCCTTGGGTCGACTGCGGCTTCTGGTACGGCCTCCAGAAACAGATCCTCAAGTGTATCAAAGTAAGACTGTATGTGTGCATTTTTGAGTATATATTTTAGATGTGCATGTGACATTTTCCTGCTGGCTGTGATGGGGCCTCCTGGTGGAGGGAGGACTCAGATATCAGGGCACCATCTGAGCTGCTTTAATCTTATCAACATGGCATTCCCTACAGTGAGTAGAAACTGACTCTAATCTAGGTAGGTATGTCTGTAAATTGATCGAATTCTGATGGAAATATGACTGCATCGCTTTCCTGTTGGCACACATCATGTAACAACTTTATGTAAAGGCAGCAATTGACAAATAACTAAAAAGGAAAGAAAAAGGCATTTTTATGGAAATAAATCCAAAAGTAAAAAGACTAACCACAATTTTGTATAAAAATATTCTGATTTTGTTTAAATACTGAAAACTATCTGCTATGGGATGTATGAAAACTTTAATAATACAAGTATAGTTGATTTACATGGAGTCTACATTAAGTTTGAACTGAATTACATTGCAGCTGTGAAGAAAAGTAGGCATAGGAAGAAGTAATAAGAATCCTAATACAATTCTCACCTAGTAAGCACTATAATAAACCATGCACTAAAGCACATGACTACAGATGGTATATTTGGATTAAACCAGTGGTTATTATTTTTGACATAGCCCAGTTTGAACCTAGCTTGAAGATTCATACAAATGACGACAAAACATGAGCAATTTATCATAAAGGGTGTGAGTTGTTTCTAGTTTTTCTTTCTGAATAATGAAAACCTTGCCCACCACCCACTGAACCTGATATATGCAATAATGTCTAAGCCTTATAAGCGAAGCTCTCTCTCTCAGTTGATGTTTTAATATAATGTTTCTGTGCATCAAACTCAAACCATACTTATCTGCTCTATTTATCTTCTGTTTCATCCGTCCCTGTAATTCCTTTCTCCTCTTCTTTTCTCTCCAGGAGTCTCAGATAAAGCGCATCTATGGCACCATGATCAGTCAGAAGCTGCTGGAGTTTGAGGAGGAGGTGAAGCCCACAGGGAGAGTCCTACCATGCCAACACCGCCCGCAAAATCTCTTCAGCCTCATATATCATGATACCAGAAAGATTAAATAAAACTTATCAGTCCATTTTGCCACTTCAACACCACAAGCCTGAGATTCAGATGTGTTTGAGGAAAAGAGTGACTGACCGGAAAAAACTGTCTCTCACTTTTCATCGGTGACACATACATGGTCATACAAAATAACACCTTTTCAGAACTCTTTCAAAGCATCTGTGAATGTTAGGACACTTTTTCTTTTGAGCTTGATCAGACAATATATATATATATATATATATATATATATATATATATATATATATATATATATATATATTATACCAAACAAAATTTAGACTTCAGGCTTTGTGCATGTTCATTATGTCCTCCAATGAAGGTTGTTCCAGAGTTTATTGCAAGCACACAAAGACTTCTACGACACCAAACAGAGCATCACCTGCCTCTGGATTCATGAGTGCTTCAGGTACAAACAGGCACAGGCCTGCACATAAAGATACTTGTGTCAGAAGAAACCGATAAAGTTTTGTGCATGTTTCAGGGTCTTCTCTTCTTTATCGATTGGTGGACCATGGAGACATGGACACTTTTGAGGGACTTCTGTCAAAAAAAAAAATTTCATTGGCTTTTCATTTCAATGTCCCCTACCACACAGTTTTCCCCAACAAACAGCGGGAAGTTGTGGCCTAAAGTAGAGTTTGACTCCTAACCCTAAGGTTGTGGGTTCGAGTCTCAGGCCGGCAATACTACAACTGAGGTGCCCTTGAACCCCCAACTGCTCCCCGGGTGCCGCAGCATAAATGGCTGCCCACTGCTCCACACACACACACACACACACACAGTGCTAATTTGTGTTTCACCAGGTGAACGACCTGAAGATTTTTTTAAATAAACTACTTTTCAGATGTTTGTCAGAGGTCTCTTATACTCCCCCAAGCTGCATTTATTTGAACAAAAAATACAATACAAACAGTAATGTTGTTAAAATGTTAATACAGTTTGAAATAATTTTTTTATTATTATTTTAATATATTTCAGAATGTAATTTAATCCTGTGATGGCAAAGCTGAATTTTCAGTAGCCATTACTTCAGTCTTCAGAGTCAAATGACCTAGCAGGAATCATTCTGATAAGCTCATTTGATGGTCAACATTTATTTTTATTATTATTAATTTGGACAATATTTTTTTTATATAGAAAAATGTAAACAACAACATTTATTTACAAAAAAGAACATATTTTGTAACATTATAAATGTCTTTACTGTAACTTTTTATTAATGCTTCCTGGCTGAATGAAAGTATTACTTAATAAAATCTTACTGACCCAACTGAAATGGTAGTGTTAATCAATAAATAAAAACTACTTTTTAAATAAATATATACTTTTACAAATAGACATATTTAAAATGATTTAATTTGAATTTATTTATTGATTATTCATCAAGTTACATTCCTAGCCCTACATATATATTAACATCGTATTTTTATGGGGTTTTATTTTACTCTAGGTGAATTCCTGAGGGAACCACATGCGTATGAAGATCTGTTGGACTTCAAAGCTCTGAAGGTTCATTTGGAGAACCAGTTAGAGGACTATAACCTCACACCTGGTGTGGTGCCCATGAGCCTGGTGCTCTTTAGAGATGCTATAGAACATGATGAGAGTACAGTCAGAGTGAATGGAGTAGTTTAACTTAGTGGAGAAGATCTGGGCCAAAAGATTGCAAGCCTGCAACAGGAACTCCAAGAGCTATCACCATTGTGGCTTTAAGTGAAGCTGCTTCTGGGTGACAGTCTCTGTAACTTATCAAGGTGCCATTGAATGATGACATCATATAAAAAACAAATTTCACTTGTGCTGTTCTATTGGAGCCATCAATATTCATGGAACAGTTTTATTACAGTTCTCATCATTTGCTTACGTCCCCATCACAATACCCATGATTCAGTGCGCACTCTCAAGTCCCATAATTTAGTGACCAATCTCCTCAGCTCTCATTCAGGGCTTGCACAAATATAACTTTCTTCAAAATCACACACACTTCAGCCCTAAGATCCCCCACCAGCATGAATAATTACCTTTCTCATTCCCACAAAGAAGAATGCAATCGCGTTACAAACCCCTCAGCAGGGAGAATAATTAGGCGGCCGGTTCCCCAGCCCATATGTCACTCACTCGCATGCAGGCATTTACTGTCAAAGGCACATATAAGAATGCTTTATATGCATCCTGTCAAGCACACGCCGCACTGTGACATTAAAACAGTCTCACATGCAGCTCAGTGAATGTGTCTCAAACGTCACAAACACTCCATGACATGCCGCTGTGCATAGCAGATTGATTACAAAATTAGCAAGCATAACGTGTATGTTTATATGACGGCATGTTCAAATTAGTTTCCTTTGTGATCAGTTGTTTGTTCAGTTTCCTGCAGGAATGATGTGTGCCTGTGTGTTTGTATTCATTTACATTTTAATGTGTTTGTAAATGTTGCATTGACCAAATGACACACATGATTCATGCAAGTAAATGAACTGTTATGATTCTTATGATGGAGACAGCATCCTCTTCCTGGCCCTCAGTAATGTGTTTGGTATGTGTGATCAGACAGCTCCGGGGGAACATGTTGCTGGCTGGTATCGGTGGCTCAGGCTGCCTTCATGTGTGGAACCATGGAACCATGACAACAACAGCTCTTCAAGTTGACCAAGAGGAACAGATAAGAAGCCTCTCAAAACATCTCTTGAGCTAACTTCATATAGTTCATGTCTTCTCTCAGTTCAGCTACTTGATTAAAGAAACGTTAGTTAAGAAGCCTGGTTGGGATGACAGCAAACCAGCATCTAAAGCCATTTTGCTGGTAGTTTAAAGGTTTATATGAACATTCATGCATGTTATGGTGTGTTTCAAGACCAGCAGATGTAGAGACGTTGGTTGAGTTATACTTTCAATATCAGATCTCGGATATAAAGCTCTTTTAATATATACCAAAGGCTTGGATATTTTGTCCTGTGGCATGTTGTAGTAAATGTTTCCAAATGCTGAGGAATAATTCCTCTTGCTCTAGTGCTCAGGACCAAAAGATCAATTATGTTATGGACATTGTAGCCGTCACAGAACAGTTTAATGTGGCCTCGATGGAATATTTGACATTTTTTTCTCCCCATACAGATATTAATAAGCTGTCCTGGCAGACAGGAGTGGAAAACAAACCCACTGTGTTCCTGTTTAATGACACACAGATTGTTGACGATTCCTTCCTAGAAGACATTAACAACATCCTGAGCTCAGGGAAGGTGCCCAATATCTATAAGCAGACGAGCTTGATGATGTGTGTGTGTTTGTATACATTTTTAATGAGTGTGACTGTAGGTTCATCTTCTGCATGACAATAAGAGTAGATCTTTAACATGTTTCATTTGATTAGATTCAGAATGTTCTGTAAGAATCAGCCAGGAAGGACAATAATCTGGAGAAATCAGACGCCATGTTTAACTATCTGATAGAACATGTCAGAAACATCCTGCACACTGTGCTGTACATGAGCTTTGTAGGAAATCCATTCAGGTGCAATTTTATTTTTACCATGTTTTATTTACATGACAAAAAAAAAATGATGTTGCTAAGTATTTGCAGCAATGCTACATGTAATGAGAAATGGGGCAAACAACAATGCAAATTGAGTCAAATATTGATGTCACTTCAAAAATGAAAATGTTGGCAATTAAATTATACTGGGATGTGGTTTTTCTGTATGTTCCACATGAATTGCATAAAATGAATTGCATGAATTGATTACATTGCTGCGTAATTTTACTGTTCTGAAACAATAGAATTTGTATTATTATTAATACTCTTTATTTAACAGTACATTTGTATTGTTGTATTATTTTTTCTCATTTTCACAATAGTAACTTTACTGATTTTTTTTATAAGTGAAAAATTTTATTATTATTATTATTAAAAATACAGTAATAATACTAGTATTTTATTTTACAGTGCAATTGTATTATTGCAATAGTAATTTATTTCCTCATTGATTTCATTTTTATTTTATTTTATAATTTTTTAAGGGGTGTAGATAAAGACAACAAAAATATGCAATCTACGTCTGTTATAGTGTGGCAGGCATAGACATGCTGTGCCAGTCCCACACTATGGATATCACATGGAAAGGCATTAGTGTGACCCACCATCACTTCAACATTCAGTGTCTCCACAAAATCCCATGTGCGTGGATTTAACATAGCTGACTGTTATACAGCACACATGCACCCCTACTGCTTATAATCTAACACGTTCAAATAGTGAGTCAGCCTTGATTAACATGCTAACATTGAGATCCATCCTGTGGCTTCTTATGGCTTAAGATTTCTTTCTGTAGGCTTGATTCACAGTGAATGGCAATACACGGTTTAACCAAACAGACCCGTGCACAGTATAGCTGCTTATGAATCAAGTGATGACTCAGTGTGTGAGTTCAAAGTGGATGACATACAACTGTGTGAAGTTAGAGGAAACAACAGGAGACAACCTCTATGCCACTGTCATTTCACACACATCAGGAAGACAAAGCTCTGTCCTCCATCTACAATCTTTTTTACCGTGTGCTGTTGTAAACTCACAAGTGTCTTCATAAACGATGTAGTAAATTTGGCTTCCCCTCTCTCTCTTTCTGTTTACTTTTCCATCTTTAGCTTGCTGTGTCTCAAGTCAATTTCAGCTTCAGGGGCTTTATTGGCATGACGAACAACAGTGTGTTTGTATTGCCAAAGCAGTAGCAGCTTAGCTGCAGACCATAGTTATAGTGTACCAAATCAGTAATGATAAAATATGACAATGAAAATAACAAGGTAGAGCTATAATACAGGTAAATATTAGGTTAAATGAGAGACAGCGATAAGTAGATGCAGTACATTGTCCACTGGCCCCCAGATGCTGGCAAAAACATTCTTGCTTGGTAAATTATTCCTGTCACACTTACAGCACTATAGAACCATGCATGGAAATGTTCTCGTTAATCACTCTTTTGCATCTGCCATTACATGAAGAAGGCGGTTGTGTGAAATGTGACCTGTAGTGCCCTGACTCATTAAATATGACAGCCCGAATCATCTAAGCACTCACTCTTATTGGTCTGGCAGTGGTCTGACTTTAATTAGCATGATTGGACTGGTGGGTGATATTAGTGTTAGTGACAAATCAATGCAAACCATCTTGAACTGTCTACATAATAGAGGTTTTGTGGGTATGTTTGCTTGTGTGTGTGTGTGTGTGTGTGTGTGTGTGTGTGTGTGTGTGTGTGTGTGTGTGTGTGTGTGTGTGTGTGTGTGTGTGTGTGTGTGTGTGTGTGTGTGTGTGTGTTTTTTTTTTTTAGGAACCGTATTTAACAGTACCCAGCACTTGTGAACTGCATGACGATAGACTGGTTCTCTGAATGGCCATGTGGCACTCTGTTGGAAGTGGCAGAAAGATGTTTGGATGGCCTCTCATTAGGGAGCGTGGATGGGGTGAGACACATCAACAGAAAGACGATCAAACAATTGATTTACAAATGCTGTACTACACACAAATACACAAAGGAATGTTATGGGTTAAATAAGTTAAACTCTACCCTAATAAATGATTTTGACATGTATATCAGTTTGTTAACAATAATAATGAAAAACTACAGATGTACTTACAGTAGAATCAAGCATACGGCAGTTGCCTCCTAGACTTCCATTGGAAGTGCATAACTCTCTATGCATTTTTGTTCATTTTAAAAGGTGTACTCAGTAGTTTTTTTGTCTGTTGTGCTGGCCATCGTCTTGGACTTATACCCGTAGGGATGTGGATGTAGTTTCATGCATTTTATTTATTTTTTCAGTCAGCAAGGCCATTGTTGAAATGGTCAAATTGTAGTCAGGCTAGGGCAGTACAGCTGTTTTCAACACTGATAATAATACAAAATGTTTTTTGTGAACCAAATCAGCATATGTGACCCTGGACCAAAAAAACAGTCATAAGTGTAATTTTTTTCTAAAATAAATAAGCTTTCCATCGATTTATGGTTTGTTAGGATGGAACAATATTTGCCCGAAATACAACTATTTGAAAATCTGGACTCTGAGGGTGCAACAAAAATTTAAAAACTGAGAAAATCGCCTTTAAAGCTTCCCAAATGAAGTTCTTAGCAATGCATATTACTAATAATAACCTAAGTTTTAATATATTTATGGTAGGAAATATATAAAATATTTTACAAAATATTTTCATGGAACATGATCTTTACTTAATATCCTGATGATTTATCGCATAATAGAAAATTTTGACCCATACAATGTATTTTTGGCTATTGCTACAAATATACCCCAGCGACTTAAGACATATTAGAATGATTTCTGAAGGATTATGTGATACTTTTCCATTACAGGCATCAATTACTGAGTGCACCTTTAAATTTGTTGTTTAACTTAACCTAGAATATTCATATTTCATACACTCTACACTCTCAAAGTCCAATAAAATCAGTGACACTGACCTCTAGGCTTTAATTTCCAGTCTTTTTGAGGTACTTCATCTCTTAGTGGCTGTTATTGAATCATAATTGAATTTCAAGTGTCGAGTTTTATCAGGAGTCTTTTACTCTCTCATCCTTCATCTCTGTGTTTCATCTTTTTTTTGTTTCCTTTGAGAGAGATGTCATACAAACCAAGTTTCTTTTTGCTCACTGTTTTTGAAATACAAATAGTTTTGACAATGTTGTTTCGAGTGAGTTCAAGACTAGCTTGTTTTAGTCTGTTTTAGGATTAGTTTGGGTTTATTATACTTCTGTTGTGACCTTGTGCAAGGTTTGTTTAAAGCCGAGGCTGCCACATCTTGTAATTTCTCTGGTGGCTTCACAGATCCAGACTAAAGTTGCCAGTATCTTTGTGACCGTGCACAAGCCTGTGGCCCAGTTCTCTCTCAGGATGAAAGTAGAACTGAATTACGTCACACCCACCAACTTCCTGGAGCTGGTTTCTGGATACTGGAAGTAGGAATCAAACACACTTTTTTTCAGATTTCTCTTTCCTTTTGTTTGTTTTTTAGCTGCCATGATGATAAAAAAATTTTTTTGATAGTTTCCTGTTCCTACTTTACTGTTGTTTGCTAATTGTATTTCTAACTAAGGTAAAATATTTATTCTGCAACACTCAGGTTGCTGCCTGAGAAGCGTGGTGAGCTCGGAGAGCAAGTGTCTAACTTGAGAAATGGCTTGTTTAAGATCGACAACATGCTCAGTAAGGTGGGGGCCATGTCTGTAGAGTTGGAAGAGGCCAAGAAGAAAGTGGCTGAGTTCCAGAAACAGTGTGAGGAATATCTGGTTGTCATTGTGCAGCCGAAGAGAGAGGCAGAGGAACAGCAGAAGGTGTGTGTGTGTGTGTGTGTGTGTGTGTGTGTGTGTGTCAGTCTGTCTAATGTTGAGGCTCTTTATTAGGGATGAAAGGTATGAACAAACTCTTATATTATGGCATGATTAATTACAACTGATCACGGTGAGAGTATACTGTATATTGTGATATGGTCATTTTTGTGGAAAAAATTACTATATCACAACCTTGAAATGTTTTAAATATTACATAATCATATATTAATTAGGGGACTTCATAGTAAAAGGAACATCATCTTTTTTTGACTCAAACTGTGATGAGTGGTGTGGGGCCGAGAGACGGGGGATTTTAGTTTGTGTTTGGTTTTTATTTGTGCGCGTCAGTCGTCCGTGTGTCTTTATTTTGTAATTAAAGTTTATATCTGATTGTCCGCCGGTTCCCGCCTCCTTCTTCCCGATGATTGTGAAGGTTTAATCGTTACAATAACATTTTCAAAGTTTAACTTTGTAATATTAGAGTTAAACACAATACTTTTAATTTATTATAATATATAATAGTGTACATATATTTAAAATACATACTATTCAGTTGGTATATACAGTCAAACTGCTCAGTAGCCCTGTTTTTGTTTTTTTTGTAATTGCATGCTGATGTTTGTGTTTGGTAAGATGATCTGTGTGCATTTGTGTGTTTTTTATTTTGTATGTGTTGGGTAGTGTGCATTCTTGGAATATTTATAACCTTCTAAGACTGGTGTGTGTCTTAATGTGCGTGTCTGTGTAGGAGATGGGTGCTCACAGTGAGAAAATAGAAGCAGAATAAATAAAGTGTAAAGCCATAGCTGAGAACGCTCAGAGACCTAGATGAAGTGATTCCTGATCTAGAGTAAGCCATGAAGGTCATTCTGCATTCATGCGACTATTACTTTCAGTACAATATAATACAGCTATCTGAATATGTGACATAATGTTTTCATCAGCGCATGAAACTGTGGTAATGTTGTTGGTCTGTCTTCAGGCTCTGGAGTTGCTGAATAAGAAAGATATGACGGAGCTCAAGTCTTATGGCAGGCCTCCAGCTCTTGTGGAAACCGTCATGCAGGCAGTTATGATTCTCAGAGGATGTGATCCAACTTGGGCGGAGGCCAAGAGGCAACTGGGTACGAGAAAGAGAAAGTTCCAGATCTTTATTAAATCACTCCATCACACTGATGTCTCACATGGATTCAGGCATGAAATCCATACCAGACTACTGTATAGCCAAAATCACATGAGCCAAACAGGGAAAGGGGAGGGTTGGGTGATTCATTAGCATGCCAGGGTATATTTAAAAAGGTCAGCACAATGTGATAGAAAGCACATAACCACAGAACAGATTGTGGGGGGAAAAAATGAAATATGTGCTTGCCTGAGGCTGAATTCAAGCCATTTGTTTTAGGAGAGGCCAGCTTCATTAAGCATTTGGTGAATTTTGATAAGGACAACGTCTCCGACCACGTGCTGAAGATCATTGGACAGTACTGCAAGCAGCTCGACTTCCAGACAGAGATCATCAGACGGGTCTGGTTTGCTGCAAAGTCCCTCTGCATGTGTATATTTAATGTAGCCTAAATCTCAACTTATTATATTAATGTAATTAAGTTAAATATAAAACAAGCAATTTGTCACTGCCAGGACATTAACATTTTTATAGAAAATATTTTATAGTCTGTTATAGAAAAACAAGTTATGCTTTTAGTCCAGAGCCTCAATCATAACATTATAACTTCCTATTAGAGACCTGCACGATCGCGGGACCCATCGCAGGAGAGTGTGACATGGGACAACACTTGATGGGCAGGTAGAGACTCATGTGTGCAGGATGCAGGAGAATAGTTAGGATGTGCTCACACTAGGCAATCTTAACCGTGCTGGAGTGCATTTGACCCCCAAAGCCTGGTTCGTTTGACTAGTGTGATCGTTCCCTTTAATAAATAATAATAAACCACAAAGTTAACAAAACAATTCACTTTGTTGAGTGAGAGTGCTTCTCTGCTGTCTTCATGTGCTATCGGAAATTTCCAACTTATAAAGTCATGATTACGAGCTCCTTGCATTAATTTCTGTTAAAAATAACAGTGGACAGTGGTTTGTGAATGCTGATCCTTAGCCTAAATAATTTGATTGGGATCATCCTCTCCTGTGACCCATGATATGTCTGTATGTGTATTCAGAGCCAGTGAGCAACGGATTTTCATAATAATAAAAAACTGCGTTTACGCACAACAAAATCAAGATTCAAGATTTTTATTCGTCACATACACAATTATATAGAGCATATATAACCAGCAGTGAAATGTGAGTCAGGTCCGCTCCATGGACAGTGCAATTATTAAAGAATACAACACAGATGAAAATATACATAAATATAGCTATGAAAGAATGAAATACAAGTAAACGATAAAAATATAAGAATAAAATATAAAAAAGATGTATATTGTAGAATTAAATATAGAAATGCAAAATAATGTGCATGAAAGTAAACTGTAGTCTTAAATATTAAGATATTAGGGATGTACAATGTGCATTATACTGTAGTCTTAAATATTAAGATACACAGGAATGTACAAGAGGCAAATGTGCAAACAGGTTGACACTGTCAGTGTGTCAATGTGAGGTAGTGAATAAAGAATATCTTACTGATTAAGTGAATATTAAGTGGAGACATGAAGATGTTAAGAGGCTGGTTTTGAGTTTAGGAGTCTGATGGCCTGGGGGAAGAAACTCCTCCTGAGTCTCTCGGTTTTTCCCATCAGGCTACGGAAGCGCTTACCAGGTGGCAGCAAAGTGAAAAGATGGTTACTGGGGTGGATAGAGTCCTTGATGATTTTAACAGCTCTGCTTTTTCAGTGTTTGAGGTAGATGTCCTGCAGAGAGGGGTAAGCAGAACCGGAGATGCGCTCAGCTAAGCGCACAACTCTCTGCAGGGCTTTGCAGTAAAATAATTCATTCTGTCCTTCTTGTCTTAGCTTATCTTTAGCACCCAGTATAAAGTTCTTATGGCTTTTATTGATACATGAGTCAACTAACATCCGATGCATCTAGAGCACTTACTGTGAGTTACTGTAATTTTGTGCTGAATACTGGTTCAGTATTGCATAGTATTGCACACTTCACAGGTTATGGCATTATGCAGGTGACAGCTCTAACACTTAATTTCTCTTTCCTCTCATTCATATGTCCTTGCTCGAATCCTCTGCTACTCTTTTCATCTCTAGTGAGAGAACTGGGGGTGCTGTGTTCTCCGGGGTTCAGTTTTGCAATGTTCCTGTCTAAACCCATGGCAGTGCACGAATGGAATATCCAAGGCCTACCGTCTGATGCCTTTCCCTCCGAGAACGGAGTCATCGTCACCCGTGGCAACCGGTCAGGCCCAGAGAGCCAATCCCTTAGCACTAATTAGAATAATGATGATATCTCATGAATAATGAGCAGTAATGAATAGTTATTGGAGAATAATTATCTAAAGATAATAGTAAGCTCAGTTTTCTCTGATTGTTCATTTATAACTAAAGATAATTTCCTCCCTTACTCATACAGTACATGCACACACATACAGTACACACACACCAAACTGATTAATGACATTTTGAGATTATGGATTATTAGGAAATAGCCTATTTATGGATAATGTGAGAGCTAATGTTTCTCTCTCTCTGTCCTTCCCCACAGATAGCCACTAATGGTGGACCCTCAAGGACAAGTGGATTATGAAACATGAAGTCCAAATGGATGAATATCTCACACACACATTACCATGTATATGAGTTAGAATCCTTGTACTGAACACAGACTACATTATTTCACCATAAATGTCTTTGTAACAAATACAGACACCAGACATCGGCTTTATTGTTTTTAATATAAGAAGTTCTATTTATAGCACATGTAAAAGCCCTTTCACACAAAAAAGTGTAATGAATAAACCTCAGGCTGAAGGAAAAGTAAATTCACGTCTGTACAGTAGAATTTGAGAAGAAGGTTCAACACTCTTCAGCAATAAAAAAAAACAATGAAGCACAATTTTTAGTTTATCTAAAGTTATTTTTGCTTATTAGTATGGATGAACTGGATCATCAAAGGTCAGCAGCAAAGACATTAGTTAATAAAATGGGTTGTGTCATTTAACATATTTAATTATTGCAGGTTTGCGTCATTTTCTGAGTTTGTATTTCACTTTTTTAATTCATTTTGATGAATACTAAATCTGTTTTTTTTGGGGGGGGGGGGGGGGGGTAGGATGAATTAATGCACGTTCACATTTATTCTAGAACTACATTATGTTCATACAGAGGACACAACAACACAACTACTCTGATTTCTCCCAACATGGGGACAGGAGACTTGTCAGTCAATAAATGGGAAAACAAAGTAACTGGCATTACTTTTTTGAGAAAGTAACTCAGATATTTTCTTGTAAATTAAAATAACAAACACAAACAGAATGGTAGGTGGATGGATGGGCGGATAGGCTGTCAGGTGTGTTCAGAAGGAGATATGGGGGACACATACTTTCATTTCATCTCTCAGGATAATTTGCTGTTCAGCTTCAGCCTCTGTTCTTCGTCTCTCTCTGTCTGTGACCTTTTCCTCCTCTTTGCAGGTCTTTTCTCATCTGTGGTGGTGAGTGTCTGGAGCGGCGAGTGCCGTTCACACGCTACAGTTAAATGCTGACATTTAGAAACAATAACAAAATGACAGAGCCGAAGCCTCTTTTCTGCCTCCTCCAGCTTTTCTCTGTCTCTATCACATCCCATTTTCTTTCTTCAATGTCCATTTATCACTTTTGAGTCATATTTATCCTCTTTGCTACCTTTACGTTTTTCTTTGTTGATGTCATTATCTTGTCCTCTGTGCGTCCTTCATGTTCTTTTCTAGTCTCAAGTTGTCTCTCTCTCAGGGGTTGAAGGTTATACACCTGCAGATGCAGTGGGGATGCATCCTGGGGAATGCAGTGCAGTTTGGTTCCCCGATTCTTTTGCAAAACATCCTTCTAGATCCTTCACTGGCCACCATCCTCAACAAGTTCCTCACACAAGTTGGTCAACACGACTCAACATTTGCATATAACATTGCTTAGGTTCAAGTTTTGTATTTATACATATGTGTCTGTCAGTAGCATTAAATAGATTTTAAGATGTTATAATGCAAAATTTATTTAAATGTTATTTTTCATGAAAAAGTATTTTTGTTAGAAATATATCTTTAAATCATACAAATCATAATGCATAATGAAGTTTCTTTTTAAAAGTGGGAGATAAAGAAGTGGAATACAGTCCTGAATTCAGATTTTACACGACCACCAAACAGTCAAATCCACATTAAACTCCTGACATCTCTTCCAAAACCACCATCGTCAACTTTGCTGTTAAAGAACAGGCCAGTGTGTATGTTAATGAACTTGTTCCCAAGACAGAGGTCTTTGAGGATGAAACATAACTCTGTGTGCATCAGGGTCTGGAGGGCCCGCTGCTGGGGATCGTGGTGAGGAAGGAGCGTCCTGAGCTGGAGAAACACAAGGACTCTGATGATCAGCATCGCTTCTGCCAAGAGGAAACTGCAAGAGCTGGAGGACGAGGTCCTGAGGTGGGCGACACAGACACATGCACGTCACAGCTCTGCATTTACACCTTTATACAAGTGCCACTAACACATCTGTGATTCTAATCAACAGTGTATTTATACTAGCAATTCTCAGTTTTTGCACGCATCCATTTTGTTTATGTGTGTGTACAGGTTGCTGAATGAGGCGTCCGGCTCCCTGTTGGATGACGTTCAGCTGGTGAACACCCTGCAGTCCTCCAAAGTCACGGCCACAGAGGTTGCAGAACAACTGGAGATCAGCGAACTGACTGAGATGAGCCAAACTGATACCACCAGAGAGGTGAGAGAGAAAGAGAGAGGGATGAGGGGGAGGTCAAGGAGAGAGAGATGGTGTGAGGGAGGGTGCTGAAAGGGTTGCCAGATTGGATTAAAGATTGCACCTCTGAATAAGGCAGAGAGAAAAAAAGACTGCTGAGTTGCGGATTTTAATAGCAAGAGAGGCAGATAAAGCTATAGACACCACTCTTTGTGTGTTTGTGTTTGTGAGTGTTCAGGCCTACCACCCCTGCGCCCAGAGGGCGTCTATCCTGTTCTTTGTACTGAACGATCTGGGCTATATAGATCCCATGTATCAGTTATCTCTGGATGCCTACATCAACCTGTTCAATCTAACTATAGAGAGCAGCCCCCGCAGCCACAAACAACCTCAACAGACACACTTATGCAGTGTACAGGTCTGAAACACAAACTCACACACTATGCAGTTACTATGCAGTTTTTGAAGGGTATTTTCACTGTACTTTTTTAATTTTATTGTAAATTTAATTTAAAAAAATCAATATTTTTGTGAAAATTACATATACTCTATACACTACCAATCAGTGAGATTTTTGAAAGAGGCCTCTTAAGCTCACCAAAGCTGCTTTTATTTGATCTGCAATACAATAAAAAGAGTAATATTGTGAATTATTATTATTATAGTAAAAAAAAACTGTATATAAATAAATATATTTCAATATGTAATCTATTATTTATTAAGCTGACTTTCAGAGTGATGTCAGAGAGTTTGATCTGTTTGCAGATACACCTGTCGAGGGCTGTTTGAGTGTCACAAGCTCCGGTTCAGTTTCCAAATGTGTGCCAAGATCCTGGAGGTGTCCAGGAAGCTCAACACTGATGATGAATACAGCTTTTTTTCTCCAGGGGGGGAACTGGTGAGGGCTGCATGTGGGAGTGTGTTTGTGTGGGTACTGGTTCTGAAAGTGGATTATGGGAAAGGATTGTCTTGACTTGTTTAAAAATGAAAAAGTCCTCATGTTACATAAAGCATTTTGTGTTGTGTGTATGTGTGTTAGGTTCTGGATAAGGAGAAACAGATGGATAACCCCTGCTCTGGCTGGCTGTCGGACTCTAACTGGGACAACATAACTGAGCTGGATAAACTGACTAATTTCCATGGACTCGTGGCCTCGTTTGAGCAGTACTCTTGAGACTGGCACCTCTGGTACACCAATCCAGAACCAGAGAAAGCACCACTTCCTAGTTATTTATCTGCATGTTTTTTTACTTGCATGCAGTTTTACTTAGTGCCTGCGATTCCAGCTCATGACCGGGATCTTTTATCTTTTATCTTTTATCTTTTAGATGGACCGGCTCCATCTTTCAGTATTAAATGATGTGCAAATTAAACATTTGTTACTGAAATTATGGGAACACAAACACACTTGTGAAACTCTGTTGCTGTCTTGGATAAACAAGCTGCATTCACTGTTCACGTAACGCTTGGTTCTTGGGGAAGCTGAACAAGGTTATCTTTCCCTTACAACCAAGAAACACACTTCTTTGGAGACATTCTTCTCAAGCAAGTCCTGTGTAGCGCTTTCGGCGACTTCTTTAACCTTAATGAAGCACGTTGATGGGCGTGCTCTTGTTGTGGTTGATGTGTGCATGCATTCTTCCAGTTACAAGTGCCAATACAAGGAATTCCGCACTTCATGCCATCATGAAGAGCCATTTTCGAAAAAAAAAAAAAAAAACTTTCTGAAGTGTATTTTGCACAGATATACTCTGTCATACGTCCAGATCGATTTTCTTAAACTTTAGTCATGTTTAGCAATGGAATCCAACACTTTTAGCAGTGCAAATAACTCTGAATCTAAAGAATCATTTGTTTGGGAATCAGTTTGGATTACACTTGCCACAGTTGATGATTTTGATTTGCAGTAAAGAACAGATTCATAAATGCCTTTCATTTGGAAATCGGAGCCAATGTCAGAGTTATATGGATTTAAAATGGTGATCTGTCCACACTGGCAGAAGAATACATAGACCATTAACTGAAGCAAATATCATTCAGTTCTGGTACTTAACAAAATAGTCCATGGTTCGCAGATCCTAGTTAGGGAATAGAAAATATCATTAGAGCGATATGAAAACAATTAAAGTCAATGAAAAGTCCCCTTTTAAAGTTAGTGAAGTGAAACACATTATCAGCTTGTTCCTTAATTTCCCTCTTCATTTTTCTTCCCTCTCTCCCTTCCTGACCTGATTGCCACAATCTGTCTCTCTTTTCCCTGTCTTTTGCTCTCTGCAAAAGAGAAGGCAAAAAAAATGCAATGAGCTGCAGAGGATCATTCCGACAGAATCGCGTCTCTCTCTGCGTCACGACTTTCATCATCAATAACCTGGGCTCTCAGTTAGTAAGGCTGTAAGTGACACACGCACACACAACAAATAAACAAACAAGCTAGTATTACAATGAATCAATGAGCAAAGAAATTCACTTTTTTGTTCTTTATATTATAGTGGCTTTTGGGTGAGATGTGAAAATGGCAAAGTTTTGTGTTACATTAAGGTGAAATGTACACAGATTGTCAATGACACCATTTTATAAGAAGCTGACATTTTCCTGAAAATTGAACGTGAGACTGCTTTTTAACTCTTACCTCTCTGGAGTTGCACCAAAACCCATTTACCCTGTGAGTGTGTGTGTGTCAGGTTTAGTGGACAGCACCATGACTCCTCTGATCTTTGTGCTGTCCCCTGGTGTGGACCCAACGGCAGCACTGGTTCAGCTGGCAGAGACGTCCGGTGTGGTTCAGCGCTTCTTTGCCCTCTCGCTCAGGACCAGGCACCCATCACAACGCAGCTGAACAAAGAGCGAGCCGCAAATTGTGAGGTTATCTCTCAACCTCTGTTTTTGCCAATTTTATCTGCCTGTTTTTTGCTTCCTGTGCTACCTCTTAACGAATTCCCTGTTAAAATTATTTACTAAGATGAGTAGATTGGAGATTGGGAGTTATAGGATCAGTACAAATTAATATTTTTTTTATTTTCTTTGTTTTTGGTTTTTAAAGTAATACTTTTATTCAGCTATTTAATTGCAATAAATTGATCAACAGTGAGAGTAAAAGCATTTAAAAAGTTACAAAAGATTTATTTTTTAAATAAATGTTTTTTTTTTTAATTATTATTATTTTTACTTTCTGTTCATCAAATAATCTAAAAAAAAAAGTGAATCAGTTTCCACAAATATTGAGCAGCACATTGATATTAGTAAGACATATTTCTTGAGTGCTAAAACAGTGTATTAGAATGATTTCTGAAGGATAATGTGACACTGAAGACTGAAGTAATGGCTGCTGAAATTTCAGATTTGTCATCACAGGAGTAAATAATATTTTAAAGTTGTAATTATACTTAACAATATCACTATACTGTATTTTTAAATAAATAAATGCAGCCTTGATGAGCATAAGAGATTTATTTCAAAAACATCTTCAAAACCCCAAACCTTTTAATGAAGTATACTGTGTATATTCTACTTTCAACCAAAAGTAGCTTTATTTTACTTTTATAGGAGTACTTTCCACAGTCTCTTTGACCCTGAGAATTAAACACTTTGTAGCATACATTTACATTTATGCATTTGGCAGATGCTTTTATCCAAAGTGACTTACATTGCATTCAAGTCATACATGTTATTAGTTATTCCCTGGCAATCCATGACCATGACGTTGCTAGCACAATGCTTTACTATTTGAGTTCAGGAATGTTGTTACTGTAGATTTAGTAGTCTCTATAGCCTCTTCACACGTGTAATGAGTAACAGTGCTTCACCAGGTGGCTACAGTAAATGTGTGAATGTTTGTGATGTCATGAAATACAAGGGGTGATCCATATTTAGGGATTATAGAGTGAATGAATAGCATGGAGAATTGGGAAAGGCTCCTTTGTCTATAGTTGATAAGTAACGCCCTAGCAACTGAATAGAAATATGCAGTTTATTGCATTTTTAAGCGATCTTGCATCCTTGTGTTCTCGCAATATGTCATCAACCGCTGAAGTTCAATTCCAGTACTCAAGAACACAAGTACAGAAGAGCTTCTGGAGGCATGCCGTGGGCAGAGCTTAAGATTCACCAACAAAACACAGAAATTTTTATGCAGTTTTACATCGCGTCTGCGCTACCTGGGATCTTTTATCGCTGGGACGGCTCCATCTTTCAGTATCAAATGATGTGCAAATCCAGCATTGAACTAAGCATTGTTTCTAAAACATTTGTCACCAAAATTATGGGAACAAACAATCAACACTTGCAAAACTCTGTTGCTTTCCCGGAAAAACAAGCTGCATCCACTGTTCACGTAACGATGGGTTCTTTTGGAAACTGAACAAGGTTATCTTTCCCTCACAACCAAAAACACACTTCTTTGGAGACATTCTTCTCGAGGAAGTCCTGTGTAGCGTTTTCGACGACTTCAGTAACCTTTATAAAGCACATTGATGGGCATGCTCTTGCTCTCGCTCTGGTTGATGTGTGTGTGTGTGTGTGTGCTCATCCTAGTACAAGTGCCCATACAAGGCATTCCGCCCTTCAAGACATCATGAAGGGCCATGCTCGAGAAAAAAACTTTCTGAAACTTATACGGATTCCTTGGATGTGTGAGCTGGATAAGCTAGTAGATGATTTACAAGTCCAAGAATGTCATCCAGATTTCCGACTGTGGTTAAGCTCCTCCCCTTACCCAGAATTCCCCATTGCTATCTTGCATGCAGATCAAAATCACTACTGAGCCACCCAGGGTACACACACACATACACACACACACACACTTTACACACTAAAGACAGATGTTTGAAATGGTGTGTGGTGTAATAAATGGCAAAGGGCTTTGTGTGTGTGTGTGTGTGTGTGTGTGTGTGTGTCTATAGGGGCTGAAGTGGAATATGAAGCGTCTCTATGAGCAGGTGTTGGAGTCTCAGTTCTCGCGCTGTCCGCAGCCGCTGCTGTACCGTAAGCTGCTCTTCCCTCTGCTTCTTCCACAGCATCATCCTGGAGAGGAAGAAGTTCCTACAGCTCGGCTGGAACATTGTCTACAGCTTCGATGACTCTGACTCTGAGGGAGAGAAAGAGAGACAAAGATGTGAATTTTCTGTATTTATACTGATTTCTGTGTTTTCCAAAGTATGACCCATGTGAAATGTGAAATTTTTCGTGAGGAATTGCATTTTCATATACAAGTGTATTATTTCATGCATTTATTAGTATATTAATTTCATAGCTTCCACACAAACTCCACAATGTTCACATATATCTTGCATTTTAAAATGCAATTTGTGCCAAACCTATTCCCAAATAATAATAATTTATTTAAATGTATTATGATAATTGATAATACTCTTTTTTTATTTTGCAATACTGTAGTAGTAAAAAAAACATGAAATCATGCGCAAAAAGTCCTTTAAGAAAAAACCTTCAAAAGCCTTTATTCAGGCCATAAATTTACAAAAGTGCAAAAAGTACAAAAATGTGCACAGTGCATAGACAAAACTTTTTCAATATCACATCATCATCAGTGTCTGCATATGGATAACACCCATGATATCAATTATAGATATTTTACCATACCACTTCTAAAACAAAATAATAATAATAATTCACCTGGATAAAACAAAAACTGTGTCTGTCTTCATTTCAGGCTACAAAGCAACAAAATGTGATTTTTTTTAAAGAGGGGTAAAAATGAATAAATATTTTCTGCTAATTTTTTTGGGCTGCAACATTATTAGGATTTAGTTGAAGGCATGCCTCTTACCCTCGCTCATATTCTCAATTAAACTGCATATTCACCTTTGTGTCTTGGTGACACTGTAGCCTAAATAGCATATCATATTTTAAGATCTATATAAGCTGCATATGTAATAGCTATTGCTTATGGCTGTGATATTATTACTCAAAAACATGTTTTAAAAATATACCCTAGTTCAAATTATTCTGTGAACCTATATGCATTTCTGGCGACTTTATAGGTTTGTAAAAACGAATTGTTTACAGCAGTTATTCTTTTCTCTTTGTTTTCAGATGAGTGAAAATCTTCTGAGATTTACTTGGATAAACACTTTTATGAAATAAAATGGGGACTTTTTTATTTTCATTATAATCTATATCTTTAACTTTGAGCATTTTTAGATTAAAAACTTGAGTTATTTAATTTTTTATTATCCCTAAGTAAAATTTTGGCTGATTTGCTTCACTTCTGGGGACAACTTTGTCCCCAAACTTCAGCTTAGTAAATTCAGCCACACTCACAGAATCTCTTATGTGTTCTCTGTTCGGTCCAAACACTGAACAGTGTCTTTAGTGTTTGTATAATCATCACTCATAGTCATAATGTATGAACATTATGAAGAGATAGAGCGTCCCCATATGGCGAGACTGTTTCCCTGACTGCAAAAGAGCAAGAAAAACCCACACACTCTCACGGACAGATCTTCTCATTACTCGCTCACACTTTGCATTGAGTAGATGTCAAGACATCACACACACACACCCTTTGATCCGTGACACCCCTCTTTACCCTGCTGTGAGGATTCCCGTGTGTCCTCTTCAGCAGGTCAGTCTGCCGCCACAGTTCTGATCTAATGAAGACCAACAGCTCCTCCATGGGGCCAAAAGTTGAATCTCGTATCGTCTGGTGTTAAATGATACCTACTTGAGTTCCTCTGTCTGCTGGTCTTTCAGGACCCACATCTGTTACTATAGCAACCACATCCTATAATTACCCTCAGTCAGTGCCTTCATGGTGACTTGAGTGCACAGCAGAGGCAGCTCTTGAGTTTTAGGCAGTAGCAGAAACGAAATCGCATGGATTACTGGACTTGGAGGGTGAAATGGAAATTGCAGCAATTACAGTTTCTGTGAAGTTTTAGTGACAAACAGTTTATCTACTATCAGTTATTTAATATGATAAAAACTAAAGAAATGTGTATGAAACTGCCCTACAGCTTTACATTTTTATGATTGCAACACTACTATCAACTATAGTATCCATCTGAAACATGCTAGCAATGTGAATATAGTTATCAGTAACTTCATCAGTTGCCAGCACTGGAGCACCCAGAACTATTCGGACAACCCCCCAGTGCTGACATCACCAGCCAGATCACAGAAGCTTGAACCCACTTCCACACACTGTTGTCTCTACAGCAGCAAATCACCAGCACTGGAGCCAGCAGGGAAGCTAAAATGCGTATAAAAATGATATTAGAATTACTGTTCTGATTGCATTGTTGAAGGTCTTTCAGCATATGTGTCACTTTGAGTGTGTAACTCTGTGTTTAGGTGTTGGAACTTTCTTACGATGTTCTACAAAAGATTAGAGATAGACTGTGAGGGTACTAGGAAGCTTCTGAAGGATGACCTTTCACCTCTTATGGTGTAGTACTGCTGCAGGAGATCCAAAGATACAATGCTGAGCTGCACACCATCAGGTCTGTGTGTGAGAGGATACTAGTCATATGTGATTATGAATATAATAAGGTAAGGTAAGAGAGAAAAACTATACACTACCATTCAAAAGTTTGAGGTTAGTAAGATTTTTCAACGAATTGAGTCTCTTATGCTCACCAAGGCTGTATTTAATTGATAAAAAAAATTAAATAAAAACAACTGTATTGTGAAATCTTATTACAATTTAAAAATAAGTGCTTAAGTGTATATTTGTGCATATTTTAAAATGTAATTTATCCTTTTCAGCAGCCACTCAGTGACACATGATCCTTCACAAATCATTTGAATATGTTAATTTGGTGCTCAAGAAACATATGAACCCAGAATATAAACGCAATCGAAGGTTCACATTAAATGTTTTCCCATCGAAAACAATGATAAAGAAAACAGTAAACCATTTATCTCGTCTGCTTGTCTGTATAAAGCACACATCACCAATAAAGCATATACTGAATTTGATCTTTTAATATCACTGTTGTAAAAGCACTTTTAGTGTTTTCACATGAAACACTTTAGAATGTCACCGTTTTTAATTGTTTTATATGTATTGCAAATGGCCAAGACTTGCATTTTGTTCACTTATCTTTGTTTTATCCTTTTGAGAGATGTCTAAATATTTGTGGACTGGAAATAAAAGGAAAACTGTCAGGCTTGTGCTGCAGTTCTATGGATGTTTTGCCCGCCAGGTCTTCGAGCCAGTCACGTGACTGAAAACCATGAATTCTTGCAATCTGGCCAAAAACGAGTTATACTACAAGGTAACATATGCTTCCACTGCTTCCTTTGAAATGCTATCTAGGTAAGCATCTTACTTGGTTTTGGAACAGTGCTTTATAACTCTATGAATCACACACACCAGGTCGTGTTGTAGTTGTAATACAGCCCTGTGTGAGTGTGTGAAAGTGGGCTGTGAGGTCAGATGTGTGTGAATGAATGGTTGAGAGGATTGCTCTGTGAAAGATGAGGTGAACATAGCAGCATTTAGAGGATTAAACACACACTCATCTTGGGTTCAAACTCTATTTGTGTTTGTTATCAACTGAGAGATGCTCAATTCATGTCAGGAATGCACAGACCTCGGTCCACAAGATGTGTTGCTAAAGCCCATGCGTGTGTGTTTAGGTCAACAAGGACAGTCTTGTATGTTAGGCCTTGTGTGATAAAGTACAGCCTTACTATTCTGATGTAGATTTGTGTGTGTGTGTGTGTGTGTGTGTGTGTGTGTGTGTGTGTGTGTGTGTGTGTGTGTGTTCTTGGTTCATTGCTATGGGTAATTGGACTCAAATAAACTGAATAAACAAAACCATGTTTACTTCAAGATCTTCAGTAAGCATATGGCCTATATTCTGATCCAAATGCCAAGCCATCCAACCCGCTGTCTCGTTTTCTGTCTTTCTGCCCCTCTTTTACAAAATAAGTGGAGAGCATCCATTAAGGCTTCCTCTCCAGCTGGGACTGTCCTTCTGCCGTCTGTGGTGCCTCATTACTGTCTTCCTCTTTTTCTCTTTCCTTCTCTCTCCATCCATCAGCCTATCTTTAACACTTAACGCACAGTTCCTCTGTCTCTGTCCAGTGTTATATTTTGGCTGTGACTCGTTGTATCTCTGCTGAGATGTATGACTTTCATTTGCCACAGACTCTCTCTGCTGTTCTTCACTCATCATTTCACTTTTTTTCTCCCATCCTCCTTTCTTTCATGCTCTTTATAACTGCTGGCTTGTGAGTGGTGAAGGTGTCGGGCCTCATAGTTCACTTTGACACTGCTGACATAAGCTGTTGTGACCTTAAAGGCTATTAAAAGATAACACCCTAACCATTTATTTAATCTGGTGCTCTTTTTTCACTGACCTGGAATCAGTGGTTTCCAATCACAGGAAGCCCATTTCTGAGTAAAAATAAATTACTAAAAAGTTAACTGTGGCTTTGTATCTCAAAGTAGGCTTCCATATGATGCACCAAGGTAAATATATGTAATTGTGGAAAATTACTTTGATGTTATTCATGTTAGCTTATTGATTAATAAAATTTGAAACTAATACAAGTATTAGTGACAGAACTAAATAAGCATTTTACAAATGCTTTTCTTCAAATAGACCTTCTTATTTTCATAATTACCACAAGTATAATTTTCCTTATTGAAAACAAAATAAGAGTGTTTAACCTCCATTCTTGTGATGAACTTTGCAAAATGTAGGTCCGCAGGTGCCAATGAATGTTATTTTAGTATTATTTACATACATTAACTAATTCTTAACATTTTGAATAAGCTTGTATTTTTGTATTTTCAGTTTTCATTTTGATTTTAGTTTAAGTTTTAATAATTTTATGTTCTTTTGTTATTTCTATTTAGCTTTAGTTTGTGTATTTTAGTTTTAATTTCAGTAATTTTAGTACTTAGTATAAGTACTTAGTATATACTTATATACTATTTCATTTAGTTTTATATCAATGAACAAAAACATTTTTTATATATATATTTTTTGCTTTAGTTGTTCAAATGTTTAATCACTTGTGTCTAATTACTTAAAGCACAAGGTTACATTAACAAAAGCAAAATCATTTATGTGCATTAATGTGTGTGCCCTTAACACTAGCTGATCTCTGCAGGCCTGTCAGTCTTTTTTTTTTTTTTCATTTCTAATATATATATAATTTTTTTTTTTTCTGTCGTTGTTCAATGGTGCTAAAATGTGGTTGCTTGACCAGAATTGTCTTTAAACTACCTAATTAAGAAAATCAATACTTGACATCATTCACTTTTCACATTTGTCAATAGATTTCTACCACCTCTGGTGCTGCACTATCGGAGCAAGGGTTTGGTTGATAATTTAGGGCCCCCCATTTTCATGCACAGCTTCATTTAGCTGCATGGTTGCTAGGAAAGTTTGGGAACCCACATGGAAAGAACCTATATGTGGATATATGCACATATATGCTGCATATATGCACATATATGATAATATATATGCTGCATATATGCGTATATATGCCACATATAGGCAAAATTGAGGTGCATATATGTGCATATACAGGAAATATAGGTCTCCTGTATTGCTTCTTCATATCCACATATAAGTCCTATACATTAGGGATGGCTCGATACCACAATTTTGGCTTTGGTACGATACCAGAATCTAATACCTCGTTATCGATACTAAATCGATACCACAGGTGACCAATAACCAGCCTCAAATTTTAAATGAATTGAAACAATTTTATTAAAAAAAAAAAAAAAAACTGCTTGTAACTCTGCTACACCAAATGTACAAACCAAAAGTATCAAAATGTTCACACACAAAAAAAACCTACCAGGGAACATACAGTAGGTTAAATTTTGAAAAGATACTATTAAAATAGTTTAATATCTTCATATCTTGTCAGTCTTTACTCTTAATCACATGGTGCAAAAAAAACAAAAAAAAGTATCAATGTAACAAACCAAAAAAACCTAGAGGGAACATAGGTTCAATTTTGATTTTGCATAAGAAAAATAAAGTGTTCATATCGTCACATCCTTTTTTTTTTTTTTGACAGCTCCTTTGACAGCTGCAGATTTTTGGACAGGAAAACTAATGCTTACTGTTTGGTTTCTGTTTGGGTTCAAATTAGTTTAATGCATTCCATAAAGTAATGTTAACATGCTAAACTAGTATTAGTATATTTAAATAATAATTACTGATTCATCTAGATTAATAAATGTTATAATACTGTTAGGTCAGGTTACCTAATAAATGTTTAGAAATGTAGCTTAATTGTAAAGTGTTATTCTAACATTGATATTAGTGTAATGGCTTTACACCATGTAGACGGATGTAGATGCATAACAAATGTCTTTCTTTATTACTTGAGCTTCATTAAACATGATCTTAAACTTCTTGTGGCCTCTCCTTGTTCACATGTATACACAAAGCCATACCCTATGGACCGCATACAACTAGAATCCACCTTGCGAGTTACTCTGCTGTGCACTCAAAAACTGTGCTTCCCAATTACCAACACACACACTTGTTGCTCATGTGCTCTAATTAAACATAGCCACAGCACCACCCAGTGGACAAAACCTTTACCATCCCCAAAATGGCTCCTACAATTAGTGATATTCATATTACTATTACTCTCTCTCTCTTGGCTGATTCCTCTAGAGGTTGCTACAGCGGCAGTAATAGTAATATGCCATTTATTTTAATATCACTAATAGTAAAACTGATATTACTAATCTCTTTATTCATTCAAATTCAATTAATATATTAATGTTTAAAAGTGCAAAAAATATGAGACCTAAACTTCATTCATTGGTTCTAGCGTGTCATGCAAGCACATTTGAGCTTTCGTGTTTACCGTATCTTATAAGTAGGCTATTTGCGCTGATCAGTGTTGTGAATAAAAGTTTAAATTAAATCAGTTGAATGATGGACTCATCTGTCGATCTCTGAACTCATTGAATAAGTCAGGATGAGCTAGAGACAAATGCTTAGCCAGATTTGAAGTGTTGCCTCCAGTTGCTACACATGATTTCAAACAGCGTTTTTATAGTGGGGCATTCACGTCTGTAGCTTTACCTTTTTCATTACCTCTGTAGGCAAAGTAATGCCATATTTCACTCCTACTGCCTTCTTTATTGATTAACTGCGGGCGTGTAAAATTAGCTTGACCAGCACAATCCATGTTGCTTCTTCATTGTCACTTTTTGCCGGTTTTAAGTGACCCACGTCTGTTTGGGCAGCGCACTGCCGCCTAGCGGTGAACTTCGAAACTGCAGCGCATCAAATACCAAATTAAGCAAAATTATGATATTTTACCGTTTGAAATATAATATATACCGGTATTTTTGCAGTACCGGTATACCGCGCATCCCTACTATACATACAAGATATGTCTTCTATATAGCTAATGGCAGGATCTGGCCATTTTGTAGCTCATATCTCATTTTTGACTGTCATACATGATGCCTAGCTCATATTTTTTGTTTTGTACTATTTGATTGATCTTGAGTAAATAAATAATGTACATTTCTACATTTTGGACTTTTATTTATGTTGCCTAGCAGCTATGGATTTTAATTTTACTATTATAGGTGAACATATAGGTGCATATAATATAGGAAAACGGACAATTTTATATATGTCACATATATTAAAAACCTATATCAAAACCTATATTGAAACATATGTGTTTATATAGGTTTTTTCCATGCGGGAACTACTGCTCTTGAGTGCTAGATCAGATTAAAACATCAGCATATACTCCATTGAAATCCTCATTTATATCACTCTGTTTTGTCTCAGTCTCAAAGGATAAAAGCGACAACATTTATTCTGCCTAGAAATATCTCAAAACGTTCTCATTTTCATGTCAGCGAGAACCTAAATGCATAAAGGTGTTTTTTTTTTTTTTATGGCGCAGCGTGAAATAAAACTAATCGTGAGTGTTTTCCTAGTGCTGTGTGGCAGTCACTGCATTTGAAATGCTAATTCCTTTGGCACAAGCCACACTCACGTTTGATTTTTTTATTTTTTTTTATTTTTATTTTTTTTATCAAAACTAAATATCTTTGTTCTTTGAATGCCAAAAATAACATTGGAGGGTGAATTTTTTCTTCCGTCCCAAGAATTTGAGAAAACATTGCAACATACTGTTCTGCACCATCAGATTTATGTTGTTGTAATTGCTCCGTTTGAACTGGTTATGTAAGATGTGTTTAAAAATCTTTCAAGTCCAGATGTAATATTATATTCTGCGGTTCAGACACTCAAGGAATTCTTCATGACAGACAGTAATGCATCTCAACCAAACCCACAGAAACTCTTCTTTTGTATCCTCCACAATGGCCTTGCACGGCAGTTCTCTTAAACCAGCTGAACTCTGCATTACACAATATTCAATGAAAGGCCTCACTGTAAGCGGAGATAGATGTCACCAAGATATTTTGTGCTGTTTGAAGTGGATATTATGCCCTTGACCAGATTTCATGAATTTGGTGTCAAGGACCTGCTGAGAGCAAATACTGACAGTGAGATCATTTTTATTACACCACTAAAAAAGACGCGCTTTAGAAATGAGACACTCTCCATCCTTAGGCATACCCTATCTCTGAAGCCCTTGGCGTCTTGGACAAGGGACCTGTGTCAGCGCATGGGCGGAAACTGCTCACCCACCTGTCCTCTTCTGGCTGTCTGGATTCCTCACCGCTGCTGCAGAGCTCTGCACGCCAGAACAACGTGAGACTCACACAAACATAAGTCAACAACACATCATGAGACAAATACATACTTAACAGTCTTAGCACACTCTCAGGACATCAAACACGTGGTCAAGCCTTCAGTGTCCTCTTATACACACACACTAGAGAGATCAGTCAGTGATATCCTACTATTCAAAAGTTTGGTGTCAGGAAGTTTCTTTATTTTTCAGCAAGGACCAATTCATTTGATCAAAAGTGACAGTAAAAATGTTTACATTGTTGCAAAATATTTCTATTTCAAAGAAATAAAAAGTTTTGCATAGCTTTGTATTCATTAAAGAATACTGGTTTCCACAAAATCATATTAAGCAACATAAATGTTTTCAACGCTGATAATAAGAAATGTTTATTGAGCAGCAAATCAGAATATTATAATTATTTCTGAAGCATCATGTGAAACTAAAGACTGGAGTAAATGCTGCTAAAAAATTCAGTTATAAATAAAAATGTAAAATATATTAAAATAGAAAACAGCTATTTTAAATTGTAATTTCACAATGTAACTGCTCTACTGTATTTTTGATCAAATAAATTCGGCCTTGGTAAGCATAAGAGACTTTTTTTAAAAACATTAACAATATCTTACTGACACCAAACTTCTGAATGGTAGTATACTGTAACTATAGATAACTACCTAAAGTAACCTTCTTTGTAATGAAAGTCAGTGGGGTCCAAAACAACACTTAACCCCACTGACTTGTATGGTCACTCACTGTATGGTCAAAACAACAGTGCAACACTAAATTTATTATTATTATTATTATTTAAATCTTCTTTTGTACATAAATAATTATTGAAAAGTAAATAATGATTTTGGGGCAAACAATCCCTTTAAAAAATTACAGAATCATGGCAGAAACAAATTCCTATTGTAACTGTGAATGTTAACTGATTTCTATGCATTGTGTATTCTATTAATAATGAATATCAATAAATCTTGCTACATAGGGCCGTGCAACTAATTCTGATGGATTATTAGGCAACAGGCTTGTGTCTAAGCAATCATTCCCATCGTTCTCTGTTGAAGCAAAAGAATGATAAAATACACACAGATAAAGCATCAATTACACACCTAATGTCAGTCCTCTGCACTTCATTTCGGTGCACCAGCCTCTAAAACATGTTCCTGGGGATTTAAGGAGAGAGAGAAAGAAGTCTGAAATTGCTCTGTGTTCATTTTATTCTGAACAAAATCAATTCAGTGCACATCACTTCATAATTACGATTTCCAAACTCACAAGTGGAAACTTTCCACAAAGATTTTTTTTAAATGCAGCATAATATTTCTCATATGGACTTCAATCATAGCAAACCAGTGGTCTATAATTCATTTGATTAACATGCACGGTAACACATTTTTACCGCATTACATTCACTGACACTTTGCATTCACATTCACTTACTCACACATTTTGCAGGGGATGCAGCACATTCCTGCTCCATTACCTTTCTAATGCCCCAGTGATGGTGTATATTCTCACTTCCTTTTGGGATCTGCAAATAGGACTTCTCAAATGCTTCGCCAAAATCACACTCTGCTCAGCTGCTCAATGGCTGCAGCAAAATGAACTGCATCTTATGATCAAGAGACACCTGTGACACTTCAGGGCAGCCAATTCTGCAGCAAATGAACTGAAAAACAAATGTTCTAATGTGTAATGTGCCCACAACCGACAGGTGGCTAATAAGAACTGAGGATACACTCAAAATGGCCATATCTTAGCAGCACTATGTGTGTGTGTGTGTGTGTGTGTGTGTGTGTGTGTGTGTGTGTGTGTGTGTGTGTGTGTGTGTACATGTTTTTTCTATCCTGGTGGGGACTTAAACCTGAATACACACGACTCATGGGGACTTGTGTCACCATAGGGACTGAAATTGAGGTCCCAATGGGGAAACAAGCTTTTTTTCTGCTGGCAGGGATTCTGATATCAGCGTTGTGTTTGCTGTGCAGGTGTGTGTAGACATTCAGTCCTGGGAGTTCGCTGTCAACACTATGGATGACAAGAATCTGCTTTTCCCTCCCAGGTGAGTAACTGCTGCCATCCGCTGTCCATTAGGAGCTGATGCACCTGACATTTGCATCTCTCTCAGTCTTGCTGTTCATTCACTCTCTTTCTCTTTCCCTCTCTGTCACTTCTCATGTGGCATGCATCCAAAGCATGAAAAACAGCCCATGACAGGGATCTGTTAACATTTTTAATTTTCCCTTTAGTTGTTTAGTAGTTTTTGTGAGCAAAGTCAAATATTTTCTTGACTACTGCTAGTAGTTCATAATACCCAGAATGTGTCTGTGAAGTTTCAGCTCAAATGCCCCACAAATCATTTAATATATAATTTTGAAAATCCCTATTTTGACTCTAGTCTTCAGTGTCATGTCACATGCGTAATATTTTTGTGAAAAACTTGATACATTTTTTGTTTTATTTGATGAATAGAAGTTGAAACGAAAAGCATTTATCTGAAGTAAGCTTTTATTACATAATAATCTCTTTATGGCCGGCAGCCATATCACCCTGGAGCCCAAGTCCAGTTGTCCACTGAAGCTAAGCAGGGCTGAGCCTGGTCAGTACCTGGATGGGAGACCTCCTGGGAAAACTAGGTTGCTGCTGGAAGAGGTGCTAGTGAGGCCAGCAGGGGGTGCTCACCCTGTGGTCTGTGTGGGTCCTAGCGCACCAGTGTGACTATTGGTAGTGATGGGGACACTATACTGTCTATAAGTACCGTCCTTCGGATGAGACGTTAAACTGAGGTCCTGACTCTCTGTGGTCATTGAAAGGTGGGACCTCGGCATCCTGGCTAAATTCGCCCATTGGCCTCTGACCATCATGGCCTCCTAACAATCCCCATATCTGCTGATTGGTTTCATCACTCTGTCTCCTCTCCACCAGTAAGCTGGTGTGTGGTGGGTGTTCTGGCGCACTATGGCTGCCGTCGCATCATCCAGGTGGATGCTGCACACTGGTGGTGGATGAGGAGATAACCCCTGACTATATAAAGCGCTTTGAGTGCCTAGAAAAGTGCTATATAAATGTAAGGAATTATTATTTACTGTCACTTTTGTTCAATTATGCATCCTACCTTCCTTGCTGAATAAAAGTATTCATTAAATATATATATATATATATATATATATATATATATATATATATTGCTGAACTTTTGAATGAAATTAGTGTATGTCAAACTTTGTATGAGGTGCACAGAGTGTGTCACATTTCATGTCTATATGCTGCTATTTGATGTGGACAGATGCTGTGCATCGTATTTTATGAGAATCAGCCACAAGGTGGCACTACAATTGATTTGTAGCTTAGATTTCTAGAATATAAGTTCTTCTTTCTTCTGAATCTTTGATTGTGCTGTTTTTTTTATTCATTTATTCATTCATATTTTCAGTGACAATTTTCTTCCATTTAAATTTCTAAATTTCTCTCTTTTTAATTTGTTCTAAGCCATTTGGTTCAATTCAAATAGAGTTTGGTGTTTAGCACCTGATGTCAGTGGCGGTTTTATTTGGTCATACTGATATGCACTAATGCATTTATGGTAAGGGTACATACTTGTATAGCAATATGCAAAACCATAAACGAATGAATTATGTAATAAATTAGTCTTAAAATATAAACATATTTGCACTTCAGTTAAAAGGTTTGGGTAAGATTTTTGTTTGTTTCTTTTTTTGAAATAATTCTCTAATGCTCACCAAGGCAATTCATTTGTTGATCAAAAGCTATTTTTTTGTGAAACACTGATGCAATTTAAAAGGATAGATCACCCAGAAATGAAAATGTGATGTTTAGAATTTGATGTTCATAGCAGATAAACATCAAATTGGCATTTATGGGTGAACTCTCCTATATGATAACTATTTTCAATTTGAAATCATTTATAAGTTTATTTTTCCTGTGATGGCAAAGCTGAATTTTTAGCAGCTGTTACAGACAATACTTCAGAAATTATTCTAAAATGCTGATTTGGTGCTTTTCTTATTGTCGTCAATGCTGAAAACAATTGTGCTGTTTAATATTTTTGTGGAAACCATGACACAATTTTCAGTATTCTTTGATGAATATAAAGTTCAAAAGTGTACAATTTTGTACTAGAGGCTTCAACATAATTATATGAAGTAATAGTATTAAGTAAAACGTTTGAAGGATTTGCTATTTTGTGTGAAAGAGACGGGTGCTCTTTGAAAGAACGAGGAGGTGAAGCCACAATCTAATCCTGTTTCCCAGTGGGTTTGTGTTTACAGTCCTGTTGCTTTGACAACAACTCTCGAGATGAACCAAACAATCCAGGATTGTGTCAAATCAGCAAATCCAGCAACTCACTTGTCCACAGATGAAAAACAGAGTTCACCCGCCAAATCATCTGTATCCACAGGAATTATTCCTTCAAATCTGACAACTGTAGTCATTCACTCCACTTTTCCAGGCAGCTTGGACCTCGATGATTGACGTATGCGGCTATATTTGTTCTTTAGAGCCGGAGGGGGAAGAGAAGCGGCAATCTTCTCAGGACACTCATTAGATTGAAGGAAATTCTTGGAAGAAGAGAACAAGAGAGCAGAGAAACTGGAACAGAAGAATAGTTCTGAGGGAAGGAGAGCGAGAGAAAGCAAGAGTGAGGGTGGCCTCCGTGTAAGGCTGCATTCACTCTGCCATCCTCTTCTGAAAGAGCCAGACTTGCTCAGACTGTAAGGAGCTCTTTATTCAGCCACAGGTCTGTGTGTCTCTGTACCTCTAACTGGTTGTTGGGGTGCTCATAGCAACATGTTTAATTCACATTCAAATTGGCCTCCAAGGCGTCATTGTGTTCTTTTAGAGTACTTCAGATTTTTTTTTCCTAAAAAAATGTACGTTATAAAGAAGAAGGGAGAGAAAGACATCTTTTGAGTCACAAAATTGAGCATGAAGTCCCCAGGATTTATTTATCACCCCATTGCACCCACCTCAGATCCATTGAGAAGAATGTGATGGGAAGGTTTCTTCCCGTCACAAGAAACAACTGGCATTTCTTTGCATGAATCTGACACTTGTTGCTCTCCTGGGCAGCTCGTGGAGAGATGCAAAAGCATGAATGTAAAACCTGGATGGTCCGAGTTCTGTCCAGATTTCTGTACCCTCTTCTCAGACACCATGATAAGAACTTAATAATGATCTGGAAGCGCCAGCTGAGGACAGGTGGACAATCTGATTTGCCTTTTGAGTAATTTTGGTCCCTCTGGGACACCAGTCCTGAGTCTTGTTACATTTGAACCAACATAATTGAGTTAGCTCTTCCCTGTATAATATTGCATCAAACGTGTATTAAATTATGGCTGTAAAGCAATGACCACAGACACTCCAAGAGGAATACACTGAAAACACCCACCCACACACAGCCCTCAACTCCACAACGAATCAACTGTTGAAACAATGACCACCTGTGATCTTTGAATTACATTTGACCCACAAAACATTCAGTTAAAAATATTAACATTAAAATTCATTGAACATTAAAGGGGTCATGAGATGCTTTTTTAAAGCTCATTATTTTGTGTATTTGGTGTAACAGAAAATGCTGACACGCTTTAATGTTCAAAAAACACATTATTGTAGGTCCTCTATGCCCCGCCTCTCTCAAGCGTCGTTTTCTAGAAAAGTCCCTCCTTCCAAGTGCAGTCTGCTCTGATTGGACAACTGACCCATTGCATTGTGATTGGCCAAACACTGCAAAAACTCGTTGTAAATGTAACGCCCCTTTCCATAATTACGAGTTTCATCTTTCAAAATAAATGTAAAAACAGTTAATAATGTCCTACACCTTAGTTTTACCATCAGTTCAAGCCGAAAGAGGAACAGAGTGGTGTGACAGATACAGTAATGAAGCTCGTATGACTCAACTGTGTGACACTGTCTCTCTCTCTCTCTCTCTCACACACACACACACACACACACAACACGCAAAACTCTGCATTTGAACATTCAATAGCAAATACTTAAACTAATAACAAAACATACTTCCAGTAGCTGATTCAGAAGCGCCAGATTGTTGTAGCAAAGTCAGAATTACCTCCTCTCCTAGGTTCACGAAACGGTCTTCCATAAAATGCGTTGCTGTTCTGTTGTAAGTAATCTTAAAGGTTCCTAAATGCATCTACTTTCTGAAGGCCAAATAAAGTGCTTTTGCCTAGATACACACAGCATCTCTCTGACATGAATGCTTCAACACTAACTGCAGTTACTGAAACCAAGCTTTCTTTCTTTGCGTGAACATTTGGGTGCCATTATACAAAAATTCCACATAGTGACAAAGACATGTGGGGGCGTGTTTGAATGAGCTGTTTTAGGGGGAGTCTTAGCATTTGGCAGAGTCTTAAATTTGGTAAAGAATATCTCTTTGGATTTGAGATTTTGGAACTTTACAGATCTTCTTTATGCACCAAGAGCTTGCACACTCCAAAGAGAAAGTAACAGTTTAAACCGCATCATATCACCCCTTTAAAATAACATTGAAATGTTTGGTCCCAAACTTATTGTGCAATATTTTGTGTATAAATATGATGTTATTATTAATATTAATTTTGACAGAAGATTCTTATGTTCACCAAGGCTATACATTTATTAAATAAAAATACAGTTTGGTCAAAAATAAGTGCTAACTCGTCCATCCAGGTGGTTTAAAGACACCATTAATGAGAAAAGAGAGAAAATCGGGTCCCAAACTGCATTATGCACAAACAAAATGATAAATAATGCATTCATAATAATAACTGTATATATAACTTGAATAATAAATGCACATGATGTCCTTTTTTAACTTTAGGCATTTCATAGTATCTAATGTATTTTATAACGAATTTAACCAATTTCATATTTCACAAATAAACGATCAGTTTTATAGAAGCAGTCAATATTGACCCTATTTTTGCTCATGGCAACAAATCCATTCATTCATTTTGTTGTTGTACTACTGCTGTAGGTTTCTGATAGAAAATAACCCCAGGTTTAATTCTTATGGAGAACGGAGGAGCTAGAAAATTTAAGATATTTCTGAGTCAGATTTCTTTTTAAAATGTGTGTGTGTGTGTATATAAATTTTTTTTTTTTTGACATTCGTCAATGTCACAAACACTGTTAAAGTAGCTATAAAACGTTTCTTGCACTTAATTTTTAACGAATGAATATAAAATAATTTCAAGACAATAGAAGGGTTAATTCACTACAAATGACACAAAATCAATCCATCCCCGTCAACACTAAGAGCCCCACGTTATCCCCCCGCAGCACCCTGGGAACGGACGCCCTGGTCTCCGCTCGGATGGAGTGAGTGATGGTGGAATTCGGAAGTCTTGAGCGTCCGGGAGTAACGGAGGCGGGGCGGTGCGGGTCCAAGAGAGACTCGTCCACCGAAAAGAAACCTGCATGAGGGGGGAAAACGAGTGCGAGGGAGGAGGAGGAACAAGAAGAGAAGGGGAAGCAGCGAAAGAGTGCAGGAAAACCAGACGGGAGAGCGAAGAGAGAGAATGAGGGGAGTGCCTGCGTTTGCAGCGGATTAACAACTGCGCAATTTCCAAACGCGCATCTTCTCCTCAGATGAAACTCAAAGTGGACATGAGGGACTCGCGCCGTGGCACCATCCTCGCCTGGCCGAAACCGCACCATCATATTAGTAGACCACAGAGAAGTCGTGAGATGCCTGCGTGCGTTTTTTTTTTTTTTTTTTTTTTTTTGTGGGGAAGACTCTGGAACAATTTTGCGCGCTGATGTTTGTGTCACATCATCTCCTCTTACAGTGGTTTCATAACGCAGCTGCGCCGACATTTTACAGTGTGCGATTCAAATGTGCTCATGTATGACATGATGAAGGTGCAGGCGGATCGCGCGCCGCGCCGTCCATTCACCGCGCGAGGTGAAAGAAACTACGCAGTTGCTTATTTAGCTTGCGTTTTTACAATGAGGACATGCAAGATGAAGAAGAAGCCACCTCCCAGTTTGACACTCCGTGCATTAGCAGGTAAAGACAGACACTTTCTGGACTTTATGCACCACGTAAACACTGCATATGGATTGAGCATATTAAACCTGTTATATTCTAACAGCCGTTCGCGCTGCAATGAGTCACTAGGTGTGAAATGCAATGAAACGTGTCCGGCGGCGTGGGTTCATTTCTGAAGCGTGATTAATTCCCGCTTTTGATTTAATCGCATCTTGCTGAAATTCAGTCATTTTTGTGTCTGTTGCAAACAGAAAGTGAGCGTGGGTTTCCATATGAGTGGTGGATAAAGTTGCCCACCCTTTACCAGTAATACGGGTGAGATCATAGTTAATGTGAAGATTGTGGGAGTTTAATATTGCGCAATCGTCTGGTATAGAAATACTCTTGGGAATGTAGCACAGTGCATTTTAGTAATAATCAGTGCAGATCTCGCAGATGTAAAAACGTTTGTAACTCAAACCGCGCTGTAAGTGAGGGTTTCACATAGTTAAGTGAGTAAATGTCAGAAAATCGCTGAATGGGATTTGGGCCTGGCCGTGGGCGCTCAAGGGTGTCGCATTTTCTGTCGGAAATGTCATGTGGTGAAGTTGTGGCGGGATCGGAGATTTTCCAGGAAGAACGTTTGAATTTTTTATGTGCCATGTTTTTTCTCTTCCTCTCTTCTGCTGACTGTACGTCGCCGCCCCCTTTTTTTCTTTCTGTGTTCCCGTGTGTGACCGCAGGGGGGCGCTGCAGCTCCACGGAAAGCGCCTCCCATCAGAGCCTCTAGATTCTGAGAGCTGCCACGCTTTTGGGAAGTCATGGCGGCTGTTAATCTTCAGTTAAAGGTGCACTCAGTCTTTTTTTCCTTCCTAATTAAAGTTTTACACCGTATAAATAGTGCTTTTTGAGGAATATGCTTTAAATTGATGTATGCGCATATCCACTGATATTAGTCTAATAGAAAAAGCTTTTTATTCTACTACATGGAGTGGGTCTCCACAATGGTGATATCACGTGAGCAGTTCACAACCCCAGTTAATAATAGAAATGTTTACTATTACTTCATATAGCACTTTCAGCACAAGTACACAAAGGTCACAGCTGCAAGCTGTTGTAATGTGTGTGAAAGTTTAGTAGCAGTGAATCAAACAGCAGCCATTAATGTGTGAGGTAGAAAAAATAGAAAACAAACAGCTTTACTCTGGAACAACAGCAGTTACTAAACAAAAATGTCATGCATTCAGGTATATGGGTGTTACTATTCAGTCTAAACAACTCAAGAGTAGGGCATACAAGTCAAAAACATCATTTGGAAGTAGCCTAAACAAAATACAAAATTATATTGTGAACAGTAAGCCTAAATGACGCTTACCTAAATGACTTAATTCAGCTTTTTTGTATTCCTACTTGGTATCAAAACGAAATGTTATTATTACATAAAGCAGGCCGTGAAAATCGAATGATTAAGTTTTACACTAGTTGTATTTTTGTAACACCTTTAAAATGACTGTAATACAGCATGGAAAGTATAAAGATTATATATGATACTATATTATAGATGCCACTCATCCATCATCTAGAATTCTGAGTTTCCCGCTTGTAAATATGACTTTGCTCAGTCATTCATGTTCTGGTTATTACCCATTTGACCTGTGGCCTGTATCATGAAGCATGTTTCAGTTTTTTAGCAGGTAAGTTCGTGTTTAGTTTGAAGAATCTCTAAGTTTTCGGGCTTAAGAAGGTGGGTTGCTTTTGAGCAGGTTTCGTCACCATGGTAATTTACGGCTACCCTGATCCTGAACAGGGTTTATTCTGAGTTAGAGATCACAGATCAATCAGCTCTGAGAAAATTAACATGTTTTTGATGCAATAAAACCTACACTACAAATTAAAGTTTATAGTGATAAAATTGTGTGTGTTTGTGTGTGTATTTGTGTGTGTGTGTATATGTGTATATATTATTATTATTTATTTATTTTTTGCTTCTAATTGTTTATTATATTTATATTTTGTACATTATAATTGTGTATAGTTCATTTAATATATTCCTATAATTAATTCTGAGTTAAAAATTAAAATAAAACTGATGAAGCTTGTTTTTTTTAAGCTCTTTGTTATATAAATGAAGTTCAGCTGATTCACTTGCATTGCTATAGTACCCAGTAGCTGCCTTCTCAAACTTTCACTGCAGCAGTGATTATTCCTGCCTTTGTAAATGTGTTTTAGTTCATGCTATTTTTTCATAAGAATCTCTTCATCTTCAACAGAGAAGTGAATTGCACTGACTCTGGTGAGAAGTCAGTCTGTCATGTTCCGTGTGATTGGCTGTTAGCTGCACGTGTCACACTTTCCAGTGCACGCTCCTCACAAACTCTGGAACAAATCTGATTTGACAGAACGTTTATACTGAGCTTTGTGCAACAGCAGATACTGATCTAAACCAGGCTGGGTTTGTCAGGTTTTGTCAACTCAAAATCTACTCTGCAGCTCTGTTTGTTCATTTCACTCCGTGCCACAGGCCAATGGTAATTAAGATATTTTCAACTCTACTTGAAGTGGTTCTCAACTTATTTTTCTTTAGGATGCAGATTTCATAAGTTGCCCTAACCCCACATATGTTTATAGTTTTAATTTTATTGTTTAGTTAAGTGCCATTTTTAGCATTTAGCATTTTCCCCTTTGCTTTTTTTGAACCAGAACAGACTTGTGTCACTTTACCATCAGTTGAGGTTCATTGACAGAACCGTCATCACAAAACTCTTGAGGCTTATGTCACCGTCAGTGTTTCTCTTTTTTTATGAGTGCTTTCTGATTTTACTTCACAGTTCAATTACACTATTATTATTATTATTATTTATTTATTTATTTTTTATAATAAATCAAATTCTGCTATCTAGGTCACTTTGTAAATGTGAGAAAATCTACATTTGAAAATCAAATCTCTTATTGTATCTAGAGGACACTATATCCCTATGAACATCAAAGTAATTCATCGTTGTTTTGCCTTACATTGCTATCCACACTTTCATACTAGCTACCTGAACCCTGGTAACCTCACTTCACCTTCCAACCATCCCAAAACCAACAACAACATCTTAGCAAGCACCCTAAACCTTCAGTCCAGCTGCTCTCGTGTCCCTCTAACACCTTCACTATAGCTTCATGCAGGTTTGGGCTCCTGTGTCTTGCTCGTGTCTCTTATTAGACACTTTTTCAATTTATGTTGCAATTTATGCATCACATTCATTTTGGATAGTCATGTTACTTTGTGTTATCATTGAGGGAACAGATCTGTCTGTTACAGTAGCATACCGCTAGATGGCAGCACATGCTCAGAAAATGGAGGCTTGTCAGATGCCAAACATGAAGACAAACAGAACATGCGAATACGGTTGATCATGTGTGCGCAGCAATTAAAATGACACAAGGCACATTGCTTTTGTCTTGTATAATTCCCAGCTTAGTGAAGGATAAAATCCCAGGTCTGTTCTGATGTTCCTGTGGATCACAGGAGAAACAGTGCTTAATGCAAATAAGTTTTGATGGCAAATTAAATAAGATTATCAAAGGGGAAACACAAAATCTATGTGGTTGAAGTGCGGCTTGTTTGAAAAACACTAAGTATTTGCAAATGTTTATATATTTTCTTCTCTGTTGTGTATTCTACAGAGTTTGCAGTTTCACCATGGCTGAGATTTGGTTGGCTAACATGAGAATGTCTCTGGAGGAGTCTAAATCACAGGTCCAATGATACACACAGTGCCTCCTGTCAACCAGTGGATGGAGGTCAAGACGGGTGTCTGGATGTTACCTGTGGCAGAGGGGATGGAGAGGACAGAGGTCAGTTAGCACGACCGTCACATGATCCTTCAGAAATCATACTGATTTAGTGTTTAAAAAACATTTCTTATTATTATCAATGTTGAAATCATTTGTGCTGCTTAATATTTTTTTGTGGGAAGTATGTTTTTTTTTATAGCGGATTATTTGCTGAATAAAAAAAGTTCAAAAGAACCGCTTTTATTCAAAATATATTTTTTTGTACCAATTGCATCCTTACTGAACAAAAGTATACATTACTTTCTTTTAAATCTTACAGATCACAAACGTTTGAACTGACAATGGAAGCCTAAAAACAGAAGTCAGCTATCACATTGTTTAAAAAAAAAGGTTTGATGAGAACATCAAACATGAATACATTATCTAATATTAACTGATGTAACCTTAACGTTAAGTGTTACCATCATTACAGTATGAGACAAAGTCACTTACTTCCTTATATGTGCAAACTATATCCAGTCTTTCAACTTTTATCTTAACCAGAAAAGTAAACCGGTTCCTATTTGTTCCCAGTCTTTGATGTGATGTAAGGATCCGTTTAGCAGTGTTTACATGCACCAAACCACAGGAACACACAACCAGTTCATCTGCCTTGAAAATGAGTCCCACCTTAATAGGATGACTGAGACAATTTCACAGCTCAAATACCAAAATATATATTGAAGAATTTAAGTGTGCTTTAAAGGGGCCATGAACTGCCTTTTACATCAAAAAAGATCATAATTTAGAAGTAACAGGCTATTTTCTGTCCTGGTTTGAGCCCCTCATGGGAATGCTCTGTTTCAATAGGTGTGGCGCTTTGTAGATATAATAACAGACAAAGCAATAGTGACCATGTAATAAAAAGTTACTCACACTGTTGTAGTGCGACATTACTGTCAGATCCAATACAGTCTCACTGCATTGTCTTTTAGTTTTATTCTTTCTGAAAAGCCTGCGTCGAATTGTGTCTTGTTTGTAAACGAATCCGCGGTAAAGTAAAGTGAATAAAGGACCATGTTTTTACTGACGCGATCAGGATCTTCATTAAAAATAAAATTCATCCACTCTTTCCTAATGTTAGGATCAGAAGGAAGGCAATGCAAAGACAACTTTTTTACAACTTGGCACTAAACAGTGTCTTGCTGTCTTCTGAGCCATTTTTATCGTTTGGTTTTTGCATAGACCTGCATTTGCATCTCTTGTTATTTAAATTAAATGTGTGATTCGGTGGGCGGGGCTAAACAGGCATTGATGTAGAAGCAGACCTTGATCTTCTTCTGCGGAGGCGGGGTTTAGCCACACTATTATGTCATAAACTGTCGTTTTGGCAGATTGGCTACAATATACGCTGTTTTTTGACTAACAATAAAGTTTTGAGTTCTGAAACTTACAGGACATTTTTATATTACAATGACCTCTTATGTGTCAAAAGATCAAGGGAATTTAGATTTCTCAGATCATGAACCCTTTAACCAGTTCAGTGTTGTCTGTGATGGTGTTGATGGATACGTTGGTGATGGATTCATGGCATTGGATTTTAAGTTTCATTTCTGCTGTTCTTGTGCCATCAGAGGAGAGCTGATACCGTTTTTGTACCTCTCAGTTTGTTCTCAGTGGCTGGTGTTCAGTGAGGTCTCTAAGTGCAGTCTGGGGTTTGTATTACAGTGATTGATTTATTTAATGATGTAAACCATGCAGAAAGCTCTCATGGATGTCTGTCTGCTATCCTTGTCTCACTTACTGTTTCTGATTGAGTAGATAGCGTGTATGTGTGTGTGTGCGTGCCCAGACTTTGTGTGATTATTTTATTCATCATTTACTCACCCTCATACCAAACATGTAAGACTTTCTTTCTTCTGTGGAACACAAATGAAGATATGTTTCAACTGTTTTTGTCAGTGTGGTCCAAAACCACCACTGTATGGACAACAAAAAAATAGATAGATAGATGTTTGTGTTTCATGGTAGAAAGTCATACAGGTTTGGAATGGGTTTCTTAACATTAAACGGTGAACTCAAATACATTCTTTTGTAGAAACTAGTTCTGGAAGTGGGTTGGTATGGCCACCATGTTTTATTAGCAGTTTCTACAACCCGAATTCCGGAAAAGAGAGTTCGTGAGTTCGTGGTCGTCTTTGACGTATTTTTCGTTTAATGATGCGGCGAATGTTCTCTATAGGTGAAAGATCTGGACTGCAGGCAGGCCAGGTTAGCACCCGGACTACGACGAAGCCATGCTGTTGTTATAGCTGCAGTATGTGGTTTTGCATTGTCCTGCTGAAATAAACAAGGCCTTCCCTGAAATAGACGTTGTTTGGAGGGAAGCATATGTTGCTCTAAAACCTTTATATACCTTTCAGCATTCACAGAGCCTTCCAAAACATGCAAGCTGCCCATACCGTATGCACTTATGCACCCCCATACCATCAGAGATGCTGGCTTTTGAACTGAACGCTGATAACATGCTGGAAGGTCTCCCTCCTCTTTAGCCCGGAGGTCACGGCGTCCGTGATTTCCAACAAGAATGTCAAATTTGGACTCGTCTGACCATAAACACTATTCCACTTTGAAATAGTCCATTTTAAATGAGCCTTGGTCCACAGGACACGACGGCGCTTCTGGACCATGTTCACAAATGGCTTCCTTTTTGCATGATAGAGCTTTAGTTGGCATCTGCTGATGGCACGGCGGATTGTGTTTACCGACAGTGGTTTCTGAAAGTATTCCTGGGCCCATTAAGTAATGTCGTGGACACAATCATGCCGGTGAGTGATGCAGTGTCGTCTGAGAGCCCGAAGACCACGGGCATCCAATAAAGGTCTCCGGCCTTGTCCCTTACGCACAGAGATTTCTCCAGTTTCTCTGAATCTTTTGATGATGTTATGCACTGTAGATGATGAGATTTGCAAAGCCTTTGCAATTTGACGTTGAGGAACATTGTTTTTAAAGTTTTCCACAATTTTTTTAAGCAGTCTTTCACAGATTGGAGAGCCTCTGCCCATCTTTACTTCTGAGAGACTCTGCTTCTCTAAGACAAAGCTTTTATAGCTAATCATGTTACAGACCTGATATCAATTAACTTAATTAATCACTAGATGTTCTCCCAGCTGAATCTTTTCAAAACTGCTTGCTTTTTTAGCCATTTGTTGCCCCGTGCCAACTTTTTTGAGACCTGTAGCAGGCATTAAATTTTAAATGAGCTAATTAAGTGGATAAAAGTGTAAAATTTCTCAGTTTAAACATTTGCTACGTTATCTATGTTCTATTGTGAATAAAATATTGGCTCATGTGATTTGAAATTCCTTTAGTTTTCATTTTATTAAAATTTAAAAAACGTCCCAACTTTTCCGGAATTCGGGTTGTATTATAACAGTATCTGGAATTATTTGTGAATAACAGCAGCTTTCAGAAACTGTCTGTTCTGAACCTGCTTGACAGGATTGTCTGTCTTATCACTCTCTCCAGGTAAAGACTGTTAGCCTCACAAGCCAATGTTTTGAGTATCAGCAGTAATTTTGGCTTAAGTAAGGGATAATGTACATCCAGCCTGTCGTTCTCGCAGAATAAGGAATCAGGACCCCGATGCGACTACTTGCCACAAGTAAATAATTAGACGCAAAATATTGATTTGAGTTGAAATATTTGAACCTTCCATGAACACAGCAGTTGCGAGCAAGCGGCATGTTCAAACTAGACGGGCGTTTAAGGGAAATGGTGCAGTCAAACCACTTATTACACAACATTTCATCACATAAATAATTACGGCAATAAAAGAATTAAGACGAATATGTTTTAAAATCTTACCAGTTTGTTAGTTCTCTTATAATCAATTACAGTGTACAAAACATTCAAAGCAAAATGGCAGCAGCTGCGTTTGCATTAGGGCTGTGAATCTTTGGGTAGATAGCGATTCGATTCTATTCATGATTCATAGGTTTTCGATTCGATTCAAGAACAGTTTTTGCAAATTTAGAACGATTCAATTTTATTCGATTCATAATTAAATTAAATTCGATTCGATTATAACGATTCGATTCTGCGTTCTTTAAGTGCATTCACAGGATTATTTCAATGCTTCCCCTAAATTCTTTAAATGCTTAGTTAGGGGGCAAATTACACAGCAGCCTTTAAAAAAAAAAAAAAAAAAAAAACTTTTGTCCATTGTTAGATGCTAGTTTAATGGTGCTATGGCATGACATGGCATACGTAAAAATGTATGTAAGCCAAGATTTTAAAAAAGAGCTTTTAAAGTATTATCAACTAACATTTTGTCACACCAGGGGCGTAGCCATCATTTCTGAAGTGACAAATGTCAAATAAAATCATTTTATGTATGTAGCCTATGTATTTTCATAATTATTATTATTTTTATTTATTTATTTATTTATTACAATGAATTCTGTTTCCCTCATATTTTCGGTTCATCAGCATTGTTAAAACACATTTATCATTCAAAGGAACTGTGCATATGATTTAGACACTTTCTGCTCCGTCCATGCAATAAATACGCAGCTTTCGACTGCTCAGGTAATGCGATTCATTCGATTCTTAGCGTTTTAAATTGATTACTGTCCGAGATCGGCGACTCATGATTCAAAAATCATGTTTCAAGATCGATGCTTATGAATCGTCAGGGTTTGTAATTAGGGCTGGGATAAACGATTATTTTTTAAACGATTAATCTAGCGATTATTTTTTTCGATGCATCGATTAATCTAACGATTAATTTTTCGGGCCGATTCGATTTCGATTATCTCCCCATTAATTGACTACTAACAATTTATACATGTTGATTTACATATCTGAATGAAAAAAACATGAATTCCTTAACATTGCAATATATGTTTATTGCTCTTAAAATTACAAAATAAAAGACTGACTAAGAATGCATTACTTTGCAATTGTATAGAGCATAGCATTCAATAAAACCTTGAAGCCTTGAAAACACATAGCTTACTGAAACAAGCTTACTGAACTCATAGGGCCTAGCTTACTGAAAAAAAGTTCTTCTTTCAGATGAAAATAACAACAACTTGATGTCTAGCATTCAATAAAAATAGGGCTTTAAGCTAATACAGAGAGTGCTTTTCCAAAATAAAAATAAAAAATTTAACAGTGGGAGCCAGCAGCCTGTCATGGAGAAAAAAAAATCTCCGATTGCTCCACGTGAAACTTTGGCGTTCCGCCCTTTTTCTATCGTGTCTAATGATTTTGGTTAATATTCACGAGGGATGGGGGAAGAGAGAGAGAGAGCGCTCGTGTAATTTGAAGACTGTGAGTGAAACTGCGCGTGAAACTTTGGTGTTTCGCCCTTTTTCTATCGTGTTTAATGATTTTGATTTTGCACAAGGGAGAGAGAGAGCAAGAAGCGCTTGTGTTGTTTGAAGACTGTGAGTGCGCGCGCAGCCGGGGCTCTCTCTCGTACGCGCTCTGTCACTGTCACTCACCGATCAAATAAGGCTTTGACTCCCGCCAAAAAAAAGATCAATGCAGAAAAACCCCTGGATTGGTTATATAACGTTGGACAGAATGTTGATCCGGCCATCGCGTATATTCAGCGCACATAAGGTAAACGTTTTGCAAACGTTTTTTAGAGAAATAAAAACAGGTCGACGAATCGATGCGCATATTTTGCGTCGACGTATTTTTTGCGTCGACGTCATCGATGACCTCGACGCGTTGTCCCAGCCCTATTTGTAATCGATGCATCGAGAAAACGAGTGAATCGTTACACCTCTAGTTTGCATGAAACGAGAACGAGTCCGCCATACCAAGATGACATAATTAAACAACTGTACACCATTTTGAATTGGGTTTTAATATTTTATTCGCAACGCTTCCACCAAGAAAAAAAATAGTTCAAGTAAGAGTACAGCACCGACTGCTGTTACCCGGATTTCCCTGAGTTATTAGCTTTTACAGGTTGTTATCCAGGGATAACATACCTCGGAATGTCGCGACTGACCAATCAGAATCAAGTATTCCACAGAGCTGTGTAGTAATGTGGATTAAGTTATGAAGAGACTGTTGTGTAATGTTTGTGCCAGTGTATTATCGGAGAGAAAACTGTAGCATTACAATAACCCAGTATGTGATTAATGTATATGTGAAATGGAAGGCGCTGAGAGAGTGTGTCGTCTGTGGATTAGATAGGAAGCTGTTGTATGTTAACTGGGAAGTGAACTAGATTGTGTGTGAGGGTTATTGCATTGTTTCTGGTAAGCGTGTGATATCATGCTGCTGTCGGGACATTTTATCAATCACCATGACGAGAATGTCAATCACCTGCTGTCCCTGCGCAGCAGTCTTCTGTCTTCACAGTGTCACCTTTGGACATGCATCCCTCTCTCCTTGGATGTCTTGATTGACACATAACTCTTCCCAAAGCTAGATATCAGCTGGAGCAAGACAGAGCCACCATTAGAGTTGTTCTTTTCTTATATACTGTTATATATAATATACTGTTGTATATTCGTAACCTTTTAAAATTATTTTAGGTTTTACTGTTTGTGTATAATTTATTTAGCCCCAAAATTTTATACAATTTGTGTATATATTTGTGTATATATAATTGTGTATATATAATTTGTGTATATATACACATATACATATATAGCTTATCTGTGTTGGCCTGGGCTGCATTTCACAAAAGCATTGTTGGCCAATTTATGTCTGTGGTTTCTATAATCTACTACTATTAATATAGATAGATGGATAGATAGATAGATAGATAGATAGATAGATAGATAGATAGATAGATAGATAGATATTAATTTGCTATTCATTTAGCATATTTTCATGTCATGCCCAATAACAGCTGACTTGATTGTATAGTTTTGATAGAAAGATGGAGAGGATGGAAGGGAAATAAACTAATAAAGAAGAGTGATATTAGCTGAGTCAGCTGTAGGAAGTAGTGTGGGTAGATATCCTGTGCACACCTCCTCACAGTGAGGAGAAAAGAACATGATGTCACTCTGAGGAGAATGAATGGGCTGATGTCTCACATGCAGCCCACCTGCTGAAGGGGTGTGTGTGTGTGTGTGTGTGTGTGTGTGTGTGTGTGATGAGACTCACTACCCAGTGATATTGAAGAGGAAGAGTGTGTGAGACTTGACGATGAGAAGGAGTGAAAAGCATGAATAAGCTGCAGAGATGACTGGCAGTGAGGGAGACTTCATTCTTTTTGTAAGTTTGACTTTTTGTATGAGTGTGTGTGTGTGTGTGTGTGTGTGTTCAGTCTGACAGGTAACACATAAATGTTTCCTGTGTGTATATGCTCTGTGTGTCCTGAGGGGCTTCTGGGTTTGTGTGTAAATGTTCCTGAACATAGGAAGTGATGTATGCCTGAGGCCCAGCTAACCATGAGAAGGATGAGAGGAGCGAGGAACACAGGTGCAGGAGGCCCTGCAGGGGTGAAGGGACAGAGAGAGAAGAGGGGTTAAATAACACTGTCAGTCTCTTTAACAACTTGAATAACAGCAGAACATGGAAAGAAATGGTCTCTTAGTTAAAGATTTAGTTATGTTTTTGATGCTCAACAGTATCCATCTGAATTAATTAATTGCGCCCAAGACATTCTGTTAAATATCTCCTTTTGTGTCCCACTGAAGACAGAACGTCATTCGAGATTGAGGGTGAGTTAATGATGATGATTTTCACTTTTGGGTGAACTATTCCTTTAATAAGTTCACCTCATCATCATGTTCACTGAGGGAAGGTGATAAATGGGGATGTAAGAATCAAAACCTTCTTCTCGCCCTCCACCTCTTTTGAATGAAAGGAGCTAATCTAAGCCCACCCCCACCCCACACGCAGTCATTGCTCTCAGCTCTTTGTGTACCAGGCCTTTGTGTTCAAGAGGCCCTAACAGAGAGAAAGACAGAGAGAGAGAGAGAGAGAGAGAGAGAGAGAGACAGAGCACTTAGAAGACGGAGGAGAGACTGACTGTTTTGTGATCACATGTTAAAACACACCACTGTAATTTCCCCCCATGCTGCCATGCACTTTATCAAGGACACTGCCAGAATTTGACTGTGCACAAGAACCGAAGCCTCACAGTGAACGCTGCACACATACACGTGTCCCCTGCATAACCCCAACACAAACAGACATTACCCAGATGCTGCTGCACCAAGTGAAATCAATCATGGCCTGTCCACTTCTCCACCTCTGTCTCTTTCTTTTCTTGTCTGTCTTTTATTCACCCCTCTACAGTATATTTTCTGGCATGACAAATAACAGCACATTTGTGTTGATTGTTTGAGGTTGGTAAAATTTAATTTATTATTGATGATATTTTTTTGGTCTATTATTATCACCAGGACTGTATTTATGTGAACAAAAATACAGTAAAAACAGTAATTTAACAGTAAATATTATTGCAATATGAGATAAGTGTTTTCTATTGTAATATATTTTAAAAGTCATTTGTTCTTGTGATTAGGAATAAAAAAGCTAAAAACTCTGTTCAGTTTTACAAAGCCTTCATTATAATGCACAGAAAAAAAAAACAGCCTGTTATTTCAGCAAATATTTGAACAGCGTTAAGTTAAACTTTTATATATCATTCAATGGTAATATTTAGAGATCAGTCATTTTTTATGTTTTTACTCAGTCCGTGTAATAAATGCATGATATAACCGGTTGCAGGGCTGGCCAAAATTGAAAAAAACATCACATTTTGACTTAGGGCTGGGCGATATGGAGCAAAAAATATATCTCGATATATTTTGCTATATCTCGATATACGATATATATCTCGATATCTTTACAGGAAAAATAACCCCCCAAAAACTACTGCAAAAACAAATATGCCAAATATTACATGTTTAGGGCCCTATGAAACGTTTTATTTTTTTCTTCACCATATGTTTTATTGTTACCTAATTCTGTGTTTTAGCATGTGTAATTATTTAAATGCATAAAAACAATTTAATTAGTTAAAAAGAAAATTTTTAAATAGCCTTATGTGAAATGTTTTTTCCCTTCAGAAATTCTGTGTATTTAAATTTTTCTGGTTATCAAATGAAGGCATAAAACATTCATTTAATTTATCTTTAATTATTTAAAATTAAGCAAACTTTATTTATTTTTTTGGTAAACAAAGGGGATTTACTATTAAAAATAAAATATGGAAGCAATGTTGTGTGATTATTAATTAAAAAATTATTTTCTTTTCATTTTAATAGTAGTAGCAGTGGGATATGTACATTCTGCTGAACAATAGTAATAGATTTCTGGCAAATACTTTTATTTTGACGGGTTTACCTTTACAGTTCTGTGTATGTGATACTACAGTCTATGATGTGATATATGACGCTAGTTTTACTCAAATCAAACGGTCAAAAGCTCATGAAGTGACTCTCAGAGCAGTTCTGGAGATGTTCCTCATGTGTTCATGTCTTTATTTAGTTAGACGAAAGACGCTTAAATCACCGCGAGCGTCACGCGCGCTTCATTGTGTGTCTAATAGACGAAAACGCGCTTCTGCGCCATTCATTAACACAGACATGCAGAACATGCAGGACACTTTTCCGGCTTAATATTTGCAGATATTAGTCCATATCGCGATTTGATTTAAGTGCAATGACCTACTTTTGATTAATTCATTCAAAATTTGACAAAGTCCATGACATTCAATGTTAAACTGTAAATTCCGTTATGACGACTGGATTCCGCGATTCCGTCCACTTTTTCTGCATCGCAGAAATCATAGGGCCCTACAGTAGACATCTGCCTGCTGTTCGCCCGACGCCTTAAAACTGAAGTATCTCCATATAATGTCAAAATCCATATCGTGTTTAAAAAATATCTCGATATATTTTAAATATCGAGATATCGCCCACCCCTATTTTGCATTATTCCTAGCTCGAGCCAGATCTGAAAATTTCACAGCCACTGTGGTCAAATATTGAGATAAACTTTATAAAGTATTATCTATTTATATTAAATTAATATATTAAATTGGTATCTTCTCTGAGACCCATTTTGTGACCATTATTGAGCCGATTATTTTTAATCAGCTGGAATGATTCAAGACATTCTACGCTTCACGTGCTTAATGCATTAAAACGGTGTTTTTAAAAGACCAAACTCAGTAAACATATTCATAATAAAGCATTCTTTTCACAGACAAGCAGATGAGTCCATAATAAGAACGCAATGCGATTAATTACGTGTTAAGCGTTTTCCTCCCATAGAAAACCATTGGCCTAAAAGGAAAATGCTTAACGTGGTGTAATACATTAAAACGTGTTTTAAAAAGACCAAACTCAGTAAACATTTTTAATAAAGCATTGTATTCACAGACAAGCAGGTTATGGGTGGAAAATGCTTAACGTGTAATTAAACGCATTGCATTCGTATTCTGGCCTCATCTGCTTGTCTGTGAATAGAATCCTTTTTTAATAATTTGTTTACCCTTGTTTGGTCTTTTTAAAACACTGTTTTAATGCATTAAGACACATACTTTCACATTAAGCGTTTTAGAATGACTCAATGATTTATTTGTGATTCGGACTGGTCCAGAAGATTAAACTTTACCATTGATGCTCTTACTGCTTGTCTAGCTGATGTCAAATCATTGCTTTCTAAAAACGCTCTGTTCTTGAACCCAGATAAAACTGAAGTTATTGTTTTTAGTCCCTCAGAACATAGGGCAAGTATTCAACCCAATCTCGGGACCTTAAATGCCTTCATCTCTCCCCATGTTCGTAATCTGGGTGTGGTGTTTGAGAAGTCCTTAAAATTTGATAAACAAATTAGTGCTGTAGTAGGTTCTAGCTTCTTCCATCTTCGCTCCCTTTATAAGAAAATCAAGTAATTTCTTTCAAAAAGCTCTCTAGAGGCTGCTATCCATGCCATTACGTCTCAGCTGGATTATTTCAACGCCCTCTATTTCTGTATATCAAAGTCCCAAATCTCTTGATTACAAGTAGTTCAAAATGCCGCTGCTAGATTCTTGAAGAGGTGTAAAAAGTTTGATCATGTGTCTTCCCTCTTGCGATCACTGCACTGCAGTTCACTATCAAATTAAGGTTAAAATCTTGATACTTGTCTATAAATAACTTGTCTGACTTACTCCACCCCTACTCTTCGACGAGGGGACTAAGATCTGATGGTGAATTTCTCCTCCAGGCCCCTAGAACCCTCTTAAAAACCAGAGGATCTAGAGCCTTTGAAGTGGCTGGTCCCACCCTCTGGAACAACTTACCAGTTCACATCACAATGGCTTCCACTTTATCTGAGTTTGTCACATTTTAAAACTCATCTTTTCTCTCTTTGAACCTGTATTCATATGTGCCTTTTAATTGTTTTAATCTGCTTTTGTTGTTGTACGGGGTTTTTAAGTGTTTGTTTACTGATTTTCTCTTCGTATTATATTAATGTTGTTGTGCAGCACTTTGGTCGGCCTTGTCTCGTGCTTAAATGTGCTCTAGAAATAAAACTGAACTTGAACTTGCAGCAGCTAACATCTCGTGATTCAGTAAAACAGACATAGTGAGTCAAGTCAACAATAAACAACTGTGCATTATAATGAAGGCTTTGTAAAACTGTACAGCGTTTTTAGCTTTTTAAACAACATACTCCATCCTACACCAACTACGCACACATTTCCTATCATGTATGTCTATGAAAGACGATCGAACCAATCAGAGCAGACTGCAGCCAGGTGTACTTGGTTTCATTCAGATATGTTTTATGTAGTATAGTTTCAGAAAACTAAAGTCTGACCATTCTGTTTTTGCTTTAAATTTCAAAATTATAGTCTAATTTAGATTTAGATAGAATTTTGCCTCTAATTTTAAATGGAAAGAGCACAGACAAAACCTTGTTCATATTATTGGATTTATTTTATTTGTGTATCTTGTGTATCTTGTTTGATTTGAGGTTTGGTTTTGTTATATTTCAATTTCTCAAAGAAACGTGCAGCAATAAAAAAAAAAAAAAAAACATCTTTTAATTTACTGTATAATGTCTTCAATCTCATTTTGTAAAAAAAAAAATCTGAACTGTGAAATCCAAATCATATATCCTATATATTTTTAGATCATATTTTCAGCCTTTTTTTTCTTTCGTCCAAAAACCGAAAATTCAATTTTCAGCAGCTGAAATTTCAGTGCATCCTTAAATAAAAGTTTTTTTCTTCTTCTTCTTCTTTTTAAAAATTCTTATTAACCCCTTCCTTTAAATGGAATGCCATCATCTAAAAAGAATAAAATATATTGTTGTTCCTACACAACAATAACTTCCTTCTAACTATATGTGCCAAAATGTATAATAAATATAAACAATTGTTTAAAATTAATAAATGTAAAAATCATATGTTTAAAAATGTAAATGTAAAATTATTAATTAAAATTATTTTGTATTTTTATTTTGTCAGGACTGACCAGGCAAACACTGATCTCATTACAAAGAAAAAAATTTTAAAGGATGAATATGTGATTATTTTTTTTTTGAGAGAAAAAGACCCATTGTCCCTCACACAATATCATGCTGTATAGCTAGTACACAGTGCTCCTTGTGTGCACCTAATGGCTAGGAAAGTTTCACATAGTGCAGCTCATTGACGAATTGGAGTGAATCTCTTTTCATTCTTTGTGTGGGTTGTTTGCATTGAATGCAGTCTGTAAGGAAATGCAGTTCTGAGTTTGTTTTGCTTGCACTTGAGGCACAAAACTAGTCTCGGTCTCTCTCTCTCTAAGAACTCATCAACCTCTCTTCAGACTGTGAGCTGAATAACCGAACAGCAGGGTGCTTGTGTCAACTCTTCATCACTGTGATAATAAGCCATCTAATGCCATGTGTGTATGTGTGTGTATGTGTGTGTGTGTGGGGGGGGGGGGGGGGCATCTATTCGAGTGATGGTGGGAGTCCAAGACGTGAACTTAGGATTCGATTCAGACACAAGTCTCAATTTGGAAGACCTGTGACTCGACATGGCCAGTATTAGATTTCTTGATACTTTAACATTATCATAGTAGTGACTTGACTCATTCTGGTGTGAGCTTAGAGTCACGCTGATGTTCTGTTCTGGATCAGCATGTCAGTCTCTCTATCTGTGATGTCCTTAAACATAATTGTAAAAAAAATCCATTACAACATACCAGCTATTTGACTCAAATTGATTTCATTTGAATGAAAATCTGCAATAGGAGGTTTGTTTGAAAGTCATTCAGTCGTTTATGATTCATGTTAACACTCTAAAATTCTATTCTGTTCTCTTTTATTCTATTGTAAAACAAACTTGTAAAAATGGGATGTAAAAATAGTCTCTAGTATTTAGTATGTCTTAAATAGCGAGATGTAATCCTCACACATCTACATCGCTTTCTGTCACACACTGTCTCACATTTAATAACACTTCATTCATAATGATATGCAAGATGAGTGTTTGTATTCAAAAGTATGTGTGTAAAATAACACAGTAACATTTAGTATATCTATAAACATCTGGTCTAATTTGTCATGGTGAATTTGACTGAAATGCCCACAAAATCTGTAAGTGATTGTGCATGATGTAACTACATTAAAGATATAATTAATGTTGGGTTTAATTAGACAGTTGTTATGGGAGTCCGCCAGAAGCCCAAAGCTCACAGGACGGTTACAATATAACTTTAATTACCTGTTGTTAATTTTGAAGGCCGTTCCCCATTAAAACACACAGACACACACTCTCAAGTGTGCGCTTCTCCACATTGTGTGAACAGCGTGTTGGATAGTGACAGATGGATCACTTCAGCGAGTGTAAGCACTCACGCTGCTTTGTGAATGTCTGTTCTACAGTAGCTTTGTTCTCACTGTAGAGAACTGGAGAAATATTGAGACGGACTCTTCAAGATGAGAACAAAAGAGCACAGACGCAATCGCACCATGTTTGTGTGTGACTGCATGTTCTCTTCTCTCTCGCTGTCTGTTTTTTCTGTTCCTCTGCATGTTTCTCCTGATAAGAGCCTGTAACAGGCTTATGCTCCTTAAAACCTTTAAAAGAGATTGTCACAGCGTCTTTGTTTTTCAGCGAAGATCCTCCTGCTCTTGCAGATTTCACCTGTGTTTGTTTCATCTGTGTGTGTTCAACAGTGCTAACGCAGGACATGGTTGGATGTGATGTGATCATCAGACAGCCTGGATTGGTGGAGTTAGTTTTGGAGTTTGATGTTGTTGTTATTGTTGTTAGGAATGCCATGATTCAACTCTTTATGATGCAACATTTCAGAATGCTGATGAAATTATGGGCTGTAATGCATTCACATGCGGTTATGAGACTGAAAGATGAAAAACATTCCGCTATAGCTGTTATTCTGATGTAGACCACTTTACATTTTATATACTGTATATATATATATATATATATATATATATATATATATATGTTAATTTATGTAGATGCTAGTTTTTTGTTTCTAATATTTATATTTATTAAAAATGCAATAAATATATAAAAAAATATATTTATAAAGTGTGTATATATATATATTACTAGACTCAGTAATTAAAAGTCAGCTAGTAAAGTCATGAATATTCATTAGTCAAAAGGTCTGGGAACCCTGTGAAAATAATTGGTCCCTTTTAAAGGAAAAAGGTTTTATGGGAGCTGAAATAATTAGATTTTTATTTTGTTGATGGGTGTTTCTTCTGTGCAGGAATACTTGTTTTTATGATTTATGATGAGAAGTTTTTGGAAACACCAAAATAATATATAGCATTAATTAAGATACAAAATATCAAACCAGGAGGAAAAAAGGCAGACAATGTCACTTTTCTCTTGCTAATGGCTCACACTTCTCCTTTTCAAATTTTATGTATTGAAAAATAAATGAGCTGATGTTGTTCATAATTAAGACAAAAATATTTTTTATGTCCAATGTTTCTTGATCATGTTCATGGTTAATGTGATGAATTACACCTGTGTGAACTTTAAGAGAACTGACTTGACTATAGACGTCTATTAAACATCATGTCGGGACCAAGCGGCAACATTCTGATCTGAAAAATGAAGCCTACCCGGAAGTGCGAAAAACTGCAATACATCGAAAATCCGCCAGGGGAAGGTCCCAAAATGGAGCAAATGTCCATAGCCCCCATGTTAAAATGTCCGTTTTCACAGCATAAATTCATGTTTTTTCAAGTTGGTCCCATGGACTTTTATTGTATTTTACGATAGCTTCCGAGTGCCTGACAACTGTGAGGGGGGTGATTTTTTTTTCTTACTCGTTAGTTTAGATCTTATTTAGATATAAATATATATGACAATAAGGGTGTGGTTAACTTTGAGTGACAGCTTGATTTACAGCTGACAAGGCAGCGCCACGGAGAATGACAACAAGAAGCGCCATTTTTTAATACAGTTGACATATAATACTACTGTTTCTGTATCATGAAATGTAGTTTTAAGAGGTTTTTCAGGCGAGAATGTAGTTGTTTAAAGCTCAAATCTGTGGTCTATTTAAAGATTTATGAAAATTGTATCCAGTTGATCCAGCGATGACCGGGCGCTCGGCGTTCATGTACCCCGCCTGAAGCAGTCTTTCCTCGGCTAGACCTTCTAAAGTTTGCCGCCAATGCCGCGGACTCTGGCGTCTCTGTAGTGGTTAAACATGAGATATAATTTATCTTGTGTATATCTAATGGGCGATTTTTGGTCTCGTAAATCTATCATTTTTTCCCTGGGCAATCGTTTTGGCTGAGGGGAAGTTTCATAACTTTATAAGCTATTTAACTTTACCGATTTATGTTTAACTGAATTGTTTGCTTTATTTGTATAGCTTCTTATACCTTTTACTTATACTTTTATAATGGCTAATATTGATAAAACTGAAATTTAACAAAAAGAGACTGGGTTGAGTTTTGTCATTTTAAATTTTAATACAACGAAGATGATCTGTAATGTTGTTTAATGCAAAATCTGTTGTTTAGTACAAATGCACATATTGCCTGGACCATAAAATGTTTAATATTTTTATATTGTATTTAAAATGAAAAGAGGCAGGTTTGTGTTTTATATTTAGTTTTTTCATAAATAGGCAAACGTTATGTGTAGTTGAATATAATCAATATGCGTTGCCTGAACCACATTTGTGTGGCTATAATGTTTAAGATTTCTTTTAATGAAAACGAAAATAGTTAGTATGGTGTTTTATAACATATTTCATTGTCTAAAATATACACAGAGATAACCGAATTTGCAGAGCGAGCTGAGTGAAGCGCGCTGCGTCAGAAGGTGGGCGGGGTTAGGATTTCCCAAGATTTTCCAAGATGGCGCAGCCCATACCCCCCATAAACGGCTTCAAACCCATTCTTCAGAAAGTCTATGGGTGACGTCACAGACGCTTTGTCCATATTTTTTACAGTCTATGGTCGGGACCAGCTGTTGCCAAGTCATTATAAAGTCAAATGGCATAGAAAAGTGAAGTTCTGAGAAAGGCTCTAGCATCCTATGTGCAGATACCACTTGGATTGATTATTTTTTAATCCAATGCAATGAAGTTAAGAAGCATCTTAAGTATCCAAATACTTTTTGTGGCTGTCACAGTATCTATTTGTGTTTTCTTTGATTTGTGTGGACATCAGGCGGACTTAAAGGAGCAGCGGTCCCTGTGTTCATTGGGAGCTGTGTGTTTTGGTTTGTTTGTGTGTTTTTGCAGGGTACCTTTAAGTCAGGGCCAGGCTTCTGTTGCCATGGTGAGCATGGAATCCAAAAACCTTAGCTTGCTCTACAGCTCAGGCCCATTACGACATCTGATTGGCTGGTCGTCCTGCGTGGGATTGTGATGCGGGCTGTCAGCCGGCCAATAGGGCACAAACTGAGCAAGAGCTGTTGCTAGGGGGAGTTGCTTGGAAAAGAATCAGCTGGGTTTTTCTCTCTTTCTCTCCTATTGCACTCATTGACTCCATCTCCCCCTCCCGTTTCCTTTTTCCTGTCTTTCTCTCTTTTTTTTTTGCACTTCTACACGTGCTGGAGGAATAGAGCACATGTTGAAAAATTCACTGAATATTTCATGTTGCTCTTTGGTGTGTAGAGCTCTGATGCTGTGTATAAGTGTGTGTGTGTGTGTGTGTGTGTGTGTGTGTGTGTGTGAGATGCAGAATTGTTTGGGCTTGGCATTTGTGTGTGTCTCTGTAAACATGTGCGCTTGTGTTTAGTCTCTCGTGGGAATATAATGGTGTAGCCATGTTGTGTGTGTGTTTGTGTTCACACTCACAGAGCTATGCACATGTAAGCGAAGTTCTCCTCAGTCACCCCCTTCATGCACTGACCCCACACCAGAGCCCTTTACCAGCAGTTCCTGGTAATTTTTTTGTGAATTGTGAGGCAGGAATGGTGAAAGGACCTAAAGTTGGGAGCTTGAACTTGAACTCGAAGTGATTTCCGATCACTGTTCATGAGACTATGACATACAGGATAAAGAATAACACACTTCAACTTATCTAAAACTATGTTAGTTTGGACCACAATAACTGGAAAACAATTATGTTGTTCACTTTTTCCCCAAAAGCCTTTGCTCATAGTTCTTTCGCTATATTAGCCGCTCTAAAAGAGGCTTCCACTTTGGAATCAATTTCTGCTAATGTAAGATTCCCATTTCTCTGTTACAGTACACAAATACACAGGCATTACCATAGTACTCTGCATGTATGCTGATCCATCTGAAAACAGTAACACTAGGAGGACTGTTAAAGATTGAAGTGGATTGTGCGCTGATGAGATACAGTAGATTAGATCAAAGCACTCAACTCCACCCCACACCCCATCCTTCCCTCCCTCTCTCCATCTCTCTCTCCATCTCTCCTGGCACAGACCCAGCTGTGTAAGCTCTTATTACTCTGTTTGTCCCCTCTTCTCTAGTTATTATAGGTGTGAAGGGAACATCTACTTTTGTACCGCTGGAGATGTGCACTAATGTGAAGTTATGTGCAGCAGGCTGATAAGGTGTGGACTGGATGTATGCATTACTGTACTCTGGGTCATTGAGTTGTGTCATCAGTTTACATGACACAACTCAGCACTTTTTTCAAACACACACACATAGGTATCCTCATGTTAATAAACCGACTAGAATTTGTCACAAATTGTAACACCTTCTATTGTGGCTTTGGGAATGGAACTCCCACATTTTAGGTACTATGACTAAATACATTTTTGATAGAGAATATGCATTCAAATTAACTAAATTATGCAGTTTTTGAAGTCAAACGCTTTATACAACAGAGATTGTTTCAAAGCAGCTTCATACAGGGAAATAACAGTTAGTGATGCCAACTTTACCAAATAGTCAAATCCAAATTCTGCTGTAAAACAGCTCTGCAAAGACATGCTTTTAAAATAATTTGAGTTACAGATGCAACACTTACTACTGTTGTAGTCAGTATGAGGTGTTTTGCAAGTCAGGTAGATAGGAGCATTACATGTATGTATAACATGCATAGAAAATGGCTTGTTATAAAGATGGACGACAAATGGACTGACTTGACTCAAAGGGACTTTGGCTGCGCTCTCTAATTGTTTGCCATTTATTCATACCAAACTCTAATTTGTTTCATAAATTCAACCTTGACACCGCATATTATGGAAATCCACACAAAGCACTCATGCACACACACCTCCTATATAACATGATACAAGGATAGAAATATCCAGTACTGTAAACACCTGCAGTCTAGAGCCTGTACGAACTTACAGTACATGTACAGAGAGACAGGTGAATACTTTCTCTGTTATGTTTACTCTTTCTTGTTTTTTTCCTGAAGAGCAAAAACACATAATGCAGCCCCCTCTCTCTCTCTCTCTCTCTCTCTCTCTCTCTCTCTCTCTCTCTCTCTCTCTCTGTCTCCACTCCTCCTCCCAGACTCACTCACGGCTCCGGAAAGAAAGAGCAGGAGATGGCAGGAGAGAGAGACGGAGAGAATGTGACAGGAAGAGGAAGAGTAGAGAGAAGAGGTTCACAGGTGAGACAGACAGGATGGTAATTATCAATTGTGCGAGTGAAGGATGTGCAGGTGTGTGTGTCTGTGTCTCAGTGCATGCGGATGAAACTAAGTGACAGTTTAAGAGAATAAATCTTTCTTTTCTCCCTCTATCTAGTTTGTTTGACAGATGGCATGTGCCGTTGTCATTCAGTGACAGCACTCAGGAATAGTAGTCCATATGAACCAGGCAATAGATTATGTAGACAGCTAGGCAGGTAGGGATAGAGAGATGGGTAGAGAAAAATTATATATATTATATTATATATAAAAAGTTTTTTTTTTATAGCTTTTGCTGGACTTTATTTAATTTTGTGTCCTGAGAGTGCCTCAGTCTTAATGTGATCTCACTCTGTGCATTACCAGTAATGTTTTTGTCAACTGATGTGACAGGCCATTATTTGACTTCTCTGCTCATCTTATTGCATCTCACGTCTAAAGCTGGAAAGGGGAAAAAATGGAACGGAGAAAAGTGTGTTTGTGTGTTTTGGTGCCTGTGTGTAATAAAGGTCTGTGAAGGACGGGGTCCCTGCAGTCGAGGGCAAATTGAGGCATGTGAATTACAGAAGACAGCCTATGTCTTCTTTAATCTGTCTACTCTCACATTCCCTATTTTTCTCAGGTGACTGGTTACACCCCCCCCACCCCCCCACCCCCGACACAAACACACTCACACTACATTTTTCCCCTTAAAACTAAAATTAATACTTCCTCTTTTTGTCTGGCTCTTTGTTCAGTAGTAGCTGAAATATAGTAGTGTGGAGAAAACGTTCTGTCTTAATTTTTCTCATTTGAATGGCACATTCTGTATAAGTATGCATGCATGGCAGATATTCTTCCCAGTTGGTTGTGGAGGACGCCGTCCGTCTCTTGTGTAAAGAGCTCATTCGAGTCCTTGAGTTCAGAAATGTTGGATTTCTCTCTCAAATGCAGGTTGGACATGACATTACACTCATAAACACACAATATAGAACATTCTGATGCTACAGATTAATTTCGGATCACAGGACAACAGTGTACATTAGCTTTCAGGTTTTTAGGTCAGTATGATTTTTTTATGTTTTTGAAAGAAGTCTGTAATATTCACCAAGTAAGCATTTTTGGGATCAAGAATAGAGTACAAATCGTAATATTGTGAAAATGATTTTGATTTAAAATAACTATTTTGAGAGTGGCGTGTGGCCAAGTATTGTGTCCCATACTTGGAATTTGTTCTCTGCATTTAACCCATCCAAGTACACACTCAAACACACACACACACACACACACACACAGGGTAGAAGAGAGCGATGGTCATGCACTCCCCCCACTGACAATCCCTGCTGAAAGTGAGACTCGAACCCGCAACATTTGAATTACAAGTCCGACTCTCTGGAATTGCTTATGGAATTCAAAAAGATGTTGTGGTTCCTTTACACCTCTGTTAGACATAAATGAACTGCAATGCAGAAAGAGTTTTAAATTAGCCAAGAGCAATAATGTGTGTGTGTTGGTGTTGGAACACCTGCCAGCTTTTTCCAGGTGAGTGAATGGCGTATATTTATGCAAGTGTTTGCATGTGTGGTTTAGTGTCAACGTACTGCCTCTGTCTGCTAGTCCCAGCGGGGGAAGAGTGGTGTGTGTGTGTGTCTGTGTGTGTGGTTTAAAAAGCCAGAGGGGCTCGTTGCTTAAAATATATAATGTGCATGATAAAAGCACTTTCTTTTCCTTCCTTTCAAACTGTCACCAGATTGCTTCACTCTCACATGTAAACTCAGAAGTATCTCTCAGTGTGTCTCTGTTTTGTTTGTGATGTTTTGCTGCAGCTGCTGACCTCGGCACATATAGAGGTCTCAAACACTCCCACACACTTACCTGGGATACTGTAACCATTAATAACACACACAGACTCTGCCTGGAACCTGTTTGAGTCTTTTGTAAGTGTTTTATCTAGACATGTTAACCTACACATCTCCTTATGCGGAGCCCCTTCTCTTTGCTCTTCTTCAGTGCATGTGGGTGTTTCTCCCGTGTGATTTTGTGTGCATATGTGCACAGTCTGTTTGCCCAGCAGATATAGAGAGACATATAGAAGTATAAGTAGCTGAATGCCACAAAGCTTTGAACTCTGCAACCAGGCACAATATAACCAACAGCATGTTCTGTGAACTTTTCACTTCTAGCCTCTGTGGCGTTTACATTTGCTGTGTGTTTGGGTGCTTGTACTATTTTGGTAGCTAGGTTTTTTTTATATTGGTTATATATATATGTGTGTATTTATACTTGGCTACTGCATGCTAGTGTAAATGTTATAAGACACATTTGAGATGAATAACAATCTGATCACTCAGAACAGTACAACACACATAATATTACAATAACGCCTTCCATTCTTGCTCGGTCTGCAATCGCATAATGGAATTTGCTGATAAGGTATCATGTCTGTGCGAACAGGGTGGGAGGAGGTATGCAATACATACATTGACGGGCAGGTAGGACAGCCTATCGTAGTCCTCGGAGCGAGTGATATGATTGGACGAACATTTTATGGTCCTACACCTTCCATAGATGACATAAATACATATAAATAGCTACATTTAGACCACTTAACTTAGTGATTGCTGTGGGGATGTGAAGAGACTTTTAACCAGTATAACAAAAAAGTTTTTGAACGAAATCACCTATACTGCCTTTAAGAAATATTTTTATTAATATTTCATCTTGTTGTATAGTTACTACCTTTACTGTTTCATTTGACTTACTGTGTGTTATGTTGATTGTTGTTTTAGTTTAGTTCCTTGCCATGCTGATGTCATTAATGATAACTTTGGCTGCATGTGGGGTTTTAGGTGTCACGAGGGAGGAGTTTGCTTTGTCAGGGACTCTTAAGGGGTCATGAGGGATTTGGGGGTGGGGTACAGATGAGGGGCGCCCCATGAGATATAGAACATCTTGAAAAGGCAGCTGTAAGCGACTAAAATATTTGTAAGGAAGTAGATCTGTTGTCAGTTTGTATTTGCAGTAGCAAATGTATTTTTGTAGTAAAAGAAATGCGAACATTCACAGGGCTTAAAGTATTCCGGCACCGTGCCAGATCTCCGGCGTGTGGCCGTGAGGGAAAAAAAAAATAGAATATTTGAGAGCCTGCGCATGCAGTTTAATATTTTCGAGCCAATTTATTTCTTATACCAATCATATGAGAGGAACGCAGCTTTAACTAACGTTACAAGCCTATCAGAAGCAGAGAAGGGCGTGAAGGATGATTGACGCCCATACGTCAATGTCACGTTAGAGTTATCGGAGAAAACAAAAATGGAGCGCAAGGTGCAAGAAACTGAGAGAGCCCGGGGCTTGTTTCTGCATGATTTGCTCGAGGAATTACTGTATGCCAGCAGCGGTAAGAAAGTGCTTGCTCGTTATGATTTATGTCGCGTTCCAGGCAACCCGTAACCCGTGTTTTAGAAAAATAGATTTTAGGACAATGTAACGTTGCAATAAAATTAATAATCTAGCTAAATTTCCCTGCCCTCAGAAGTCAAAAGTCGTTAGTCGTGGTTTGAAATAGTGACTTGCGAGCTAAAATCTGCCTGGAAAGCAGCACCAGACTCCGGTCATAGAGCCGCTGCCCGTGCACTCAAACTTAAACCTGCGCGGGAGGGATTTTTTCGTCCCGCTCCCGCAAAAATGTTATTTTCTCCTGCTCCCGGCCGCAAACAATAAAGTTTCGTCCCGCTCCCGCCCGCAAAATCCCGCGGGTAAACGTATAGCCTACAGTAGTTTTTCTTTTTTTTTAATACATTGCATATTCTGCCTGCTAGTCTTATTTTTTTCATTTGCTCCTCTGTTGAATATAAATTTAAAAAGAAACTGAAAATAAACTAATGTTTCGTTTTATTTGCGTTTAATTAAAAGTATGAACATGAACAAGGAACTTAGAACATATACAGTAAAAAAAGTAAGAAATGTAAATAAAAAAATATATATATACCTATAATAATTAGGCTATATAGCCTAATAAATTATATAATAATAATAAACCTGGATTTATTTCAGTTTCAAAGGAAAAGTAGCTTATGGGGCCTGAGCAATTCATTCAAACATTTAACAAAAAATATCCTTATTCCTCAATAACAAAATAGACCAATTTTAAATATTAAGCTAAATAAATAAATAAAAATAAACTGAATTGACTAAAAAAACTGTACGATTACTTAATGTGCCCATGCAGGAATATCATGTCGTTCTCTGTTGAGAGCTTCAGTTTAATCCGTCTCTGCTCCAGTATGCGATCGCAAATACTGAAAGCCCTCTCCGATGATGCGCTAGCTGGAATACAAAGTACATGGCGTGTTTGCTTAATCTCGGAAATTCGTCTTTTCCACCACTGGAGGACATCATCCGGTCTGTGGGCTTCTAATCCATCCAATTTGACATTTAAATATATCGCTATTACGGAATCGAATTACACGTCGCTGTCTATGGTATCATCCGCATCCTCCCATTCCGCAAAGTCTATTTAATTTTATTATAAACAAAGGTCTATTTGTTTCTAGTTCTTTTATTTTGTTTTGTTATTTTGTCTTTTATTTGTCCCGCAGATAATTTCATTTTCCCGCAACCAGCACACAATAATATCTTGCCGCCCGCGTCCGCATTCAGCCATCAAATATTGTCCCGCGCCGCACTCGGTGGCGCTGGGTCCCGCGGTATTCCCACGGGAGTGCAGGTCTCTAGCCGGGAGCAACTATTAGCTGACACACCATTGTCTATGACCGATCATGTCTGTGATTAAAAAATACGTGTGTGCACATTTATAGCAGAAAATGATTTGTCATTCAGAATATCGCAGCCACTGGTCACCCTGTGTAGAAAACTGGAAATAGTACTTTTAAATAAATGGTGCCAAACATAATCATTGAAGAGATTCATGTCTATCTCAGTCTGTTTACCATTTTCTAAGCACTTTAAGCTCTTGTTACTGTATTTTTGTTACTATTGTCAATATTTGAATTAAGTCTGTCTGTGGAGTTTCTCTCCAAACAACCCCCCCCCCCAAAGAAAAGTTCAGGCTCAGGATTTTTTTCCACTTTAACAACTGCATTCACATTGCACATGCATTTGTGCTTTCAAGATGTTCAATGTTTTGCACAATACACAAGTTCCTAGAACACAGGTGCACGCACACACACACACACACAAACACACACGTCTCAATCTCCTGTTTCTCCTCTTTTATCACACAATCATGGCTCTCGTTTTTACTGATAACATGCAGGTGTGCCATCAATTACACACGATCCTTCCATCTCACGCACACGCCCCACCGTCTTGCTCTCTCTGTCTCTCAATCCCTTGTGTTGTTGGTTTCTGGGGGTAAGGGCCCTATTAGTGCCTCTGTCTGAAGCCTGGAGAAACCCTACACCCGACAGAGATGGAGAGACAGAGCAGGCGAAAAGGGGGGAAATGGGGAAACTTGATCCCTTTGGTTTGTCTATTCAATACAGAGGTCACTTGCACAGGCACAAAGCATTAATCCTTATACACACACACACACACACACACACGGACTCATAAACACTCATTTGTCCTAAAATCCCAGAGCAGTAACATGCAATGTGATGATGTAATTCCAAGCAACAGTACACAGACTATATTGGCACTGCCATCATGAAAATGGTGCTTATGGAATTATGGGCGGCTTCTGTCAAAGGGAAAAATGGCTTACTGGCCGTTACACCCTCCGGCTCAAAGATATTGTGGACAAGAGAGAAAGAGAAAGAGGAAGGGTGTGAGTGTGAAGTGAGGAAGAGAGATAGAGGGACACACAGACAAACATTGTTTCAATTGAAATCATGGAATTTGTCTTTAGGCACTGAAGTAACTGTCCACTTATGGTTTTGACTTCCGCTTTTAAGTCAAGAATGACATACTGGCCATTGTTTATAGTTATTCAGATGTTAAATTATAATTTGTATTTTGGTCTTTTTGGTACTTTTGTGTGAACATCAATAGCGTGAGACTATAGATTCCCGAACTTTTTGTAAGCCAAACCCATTTGACCAAAATTATAAACATGAAGTAGCCATGAGATTTAAAGTTAATATTTCAATAAATTAAACACACATTTTCATTTCACAGTTCTCTGATGATAGTGGTCACATGACACGGGGGCAAACAAATAAAATTGTGCTTAAGTGTGTGCTTTAATTTGGAAAATAATTTTCTACAATTTTATGTTTGTATGATTTTATTATTTATCTTTTTATTAACTAACCATTAGTGTTATTTGAAAGTTTTAGTTAACAATAACAATTCTCTCACAAACACCCTGCAGTTTCACATTTGGAAAATTTTGCTTTATTTCATTATTGGATTATTGTTTAGTCTTACATTTAATCTTACATTTATTTATTTATTGTACATTTCTGCATTCGGTAGAAATGTTTATCTGGTGTGAAATATAGTGCCATCAAGTAGGGATGTAACGATTCACTCAACTCGAGATTCGATTCGATTCAAGACTTTGATTTCACAATCCGATTTTCTCACAATTTATTATTATTTTTTTTTACAAAATGAGATTGAAGACATTATACAGTAAATGAAAAGGTTTCGTTTTGTTAGGCTATTGCTGCACGTTTCTTTGTAAAATTGAAATATAACAATACGAAATTGACATTTTAGAACAAACCTGAAAAATCAAACGAGTTACACAAATAAAATAAATCTCTTAATATGAACAAACTAAGGCTTTGTTTGTGCTCGTTCCATTAAAAATTAGAGGCAACCACTGGATATTAATCATGATCCAAACAAAGATGCAGCATACATGCACCACCAGTAGTTTTTCAATCTAAATTAGACCATATAATTTTGAAATTTGAAGCAAAAACAGAATGATCTGACTTTATTTATTTTTTAAAAACTATACATAAAACAATGAAACAGCTGATGAGCAGATCCACTCTCTGACAGCAGGTGGCGCTTATGAACAGCAATGATACTGTGTTCCCTTGGTTACATGTAAACAAAGAAGAGCTCACAGATGTCTTAATCATTTTAGGTTTTACACTTACTACCATTTTTGTTCTAATTATATGGCCTTTGTGAATTTTCTAGGTAATGAATGATAACTCTTCACAAATCAAAAAAGTTCCAGTAGAGTAATACCAATTTCTTGGACATTTACATGCGTAAATTAATTCTTTTAATAGTTTTAGAGTAGCATGGCAATGCTTTTGTGCACATGGTAATCACCATGGTTTTACCATCACATGGCCAACCACTGTGCTTTTCTGCAGTGGTTTGAGATCACAGTTAAAGTAAGAGGCCACTTGAGCTTGGGCTTGGATAGTGAGCAGTCGTCTTCAGAATTAATTCATTGCCAGCTCTTAGCGAGCAGATGTGTGTGTGTGTGTGTTTATGTGAAGTGTTTATTGGTGATATTTTATTTGTAGAAGTTTTGCTGGTGGTATAAAACATTTTTTTTTATTCTGATTGAAAAAAAATATCTATATATACTTTTAAGCCAATTCATTCCAAATACAAAAAAATCAAGATTGATTAAAATATTGAATATCACTTTTGGCTGAAAATGGGAAAAAATATGTATGTACTGTAAGCAGTTGTATTGTGGTAGTTCTGCAGGGCAGCATGTCTTGCGTGGCCTGGTGATCCCCTATTAGCCGGGGGTTTTCCTGCGTGCACGGCCCCTGTGTGTGTCCTGGCCTTGGGCCAGAGCTGCAGCCTGCTCTGCCTGTGCCAGAAGTCCCCGGGGCCTGAACGGACAAAGCTGGTCTCCATCCAGCTCTCTTAACCCCCAAACGCTGGCACTGCACGAGCTTTATCTGTGTCTCTCGCTCTCCCTCTGATATCATTTCACTTAGATGGCCTGCTCAATCTCCAGCTCACACAACCCTCCACACGCGCTGTGTTCCATACACACACTGCAGCTTCGGTGGCCGCTGTGTGGCAGTGAGTGTGTGTGTGTCTCGCGCTGTGTGTGGCCTCACATCAAACTCGTAAGTATTTTGGTTAATGAATTCTTCGCCCTTACTGTATGCCCGTCTGAGTGGTACCAGCATCTAAGCTGCAGTACCACCCCGTGCACCCCCCACAGCGAGCCCCTGAGAGAGAAAGAGAAGTGGCGTCTGGGGAGCTTAGGGTGGTTCTGGTCATGTGTGGTCCTCCATAGTGTTTTAATTAGGTTCTTCTCACTCAGATGGATCATTAGCTATAATGAGTCCAAACCTCAGAAACACACAATCACATTTGTAATGAACACACACATATGCCTTTACAAAAAGACGTGTTTATGGAATCTCATCTCAAGAAATGCACCAACAGTTTAGTCAGTAATTTTTATTTATTTTTTTAAAGAAAAGTAATACTTTTATTTTGCAAGGATGCATTACATTTATCTTGAGTGTCTGTAAAGACATTTATAATGTTACAAAACATTTTGGTTTCAAATAAATTATTTTTTATTAAACTTATTTTTTAACTTTCTATTCATCAAAAAAATTATCACAAAGATATTCAGCAGCACAACTGATTTCAATATTAATAATAATAATAAATGTTTTTAAAGCACCAAATCTATATATTAGAATGATTTCTAAAGGGTCATGTGACACTTAAGACTGGAGTACTGACTGCTGAAAATTCAGCTTTGCCATAACAGAATCAAATCACATTTTAAAATATATATTCATATAGAAAACAGTTATTTCAGATTGTTATAATATTTCACAGTTTCACTGTTTATGATCAAATTCATTCAAAAATATTTAAACATTCGAACCAAACTTTTACTTTTGAACAAAAGTGTATGCAAGTGTGAATTTGGACTCATTCTGTCATCAGCATCCCATCTTAAAGTCATTTGGAATCAGTGTTTACTTGTACAGCTGTAAGCTATCAAAAATCAGCTCATTATAAAAACCCAACAATGCAAGAAGACCTCATTTATGTGATAGTTTGATGTCGTCACACTGAATAAGCCAGCTGAACTGTAGTAAAGGCGTTTATACGCGTAGCGAAATCAGGGCAGTAACATGACCTTAGACGTCTGAGTGAGTGTGAAGTCGTGTGTGCGTGTCTGTATGTCTGCACACAAAAACTTTTAAGACACCCTGAACCCTCATGACCTTTGCGTCCAGACGTTTTCCCTTCCCCCATGGCAGTGAAACCCATCTGCATTCAACACATCACATACGACACACAGATTAATTAAAAAGTAGTATGCTATTAAACAAGCTTCTTTATTTTGCTTTGACAGTTTTTTTTTTATTATATCTTAAATATAAGTTTTGCCATGGGTTCAATCTAACATAAGTTTTTCCAAGTAATCATTCATGTTAAGTGATCAATATAAGAGCAGTGAGTCGTTTTCTGTTTTTTGTCTTTTTTTCCATTCAAGTCAAACCAACTGTTTACATTATTACCCTGCCAAGACAAGCATTTTGACCATGAATGGCATTTGACTAATCACACCTGCACCAATTACTACAGTGGAGAAAACAAAAATGTATACATCATTACTTTTATCAAGTGGCATTCATGTAGAGAACGGCGTCAAAAACACCAAAGCCATGGGAATGCATGAAGATGCATACCTTGAATGCAATTTGCTTTGAATAAAAGCGTCTGTCAAATGCATAAATGTAAATGTAGTCTTCATCTTTATCTGTTAGATTCACGAAACACTGGCAGCCACCACAGTTTTACTGATTAGTGCATTTGGAAAATGCTGCATGGGCTCTTTTGGGTACTTCATCAAATGTTAAAGTGAGTCATGATGTGCTGCTATTGTAACGAATCCATTCTAATGAGTATTCATGTAGTTTTCCCTTTTTGTGTTCCACAGAAGAAAGAAAGCGATTTGGCTTTGGAATGACATGAGGGTGAGTAAATAATGATACGGCTTTCTTTTTTTGGTGAACTATACCTTTTAGTAGTGTTTTTTCCACTGTGACCAATTTACCAGAAGCAAACGTGTGTGTGTGTGTGTGTGTGTGTGTGTGTGTGTGTGTGTGTGTGTGTGTGTGTGTGTGTGTGTGTGTGTGTGTGTGTGTGTGTGTGTGTGTGTGTGTGTGTGTGTGTGTGTGTGTGTGTGTGTGTGTGAGTGAGTGAGTGAGTGTGTGAGTGTGTGAGTGAGTGAGTGTGTGAGTGAGTGTGTGAGTGAGTGAGTGTGTGAGTGTGTGAGTGAGTGACCGAAATAACATTAGGGATTTGAAATCCAAGATAAAAGCCAAGGAAAGAGAAACTTCCAAAATTGAGAGCCTGTCTGTCTCTCTCTCTCACATACTCCATGGAGTCAGACAGGAGCAGGATGGGGGTGGGTATTAGACAGGTCGACGCCCCCTCAACCATAGGTGCCCACAGTGGGAGGGACACATATGTTTCTGTCCAATAGGTGGGCTGCAACAAAGAAACCAGTGTTTTTCAGTAGTTTGATGTATTTTAGTTTAAAGTGACTCTGTTTCTTGTTTGTGTGTGTGTCTCTTCCACTCTATTTTTATATTTTTACTTTGAACCCAAAAAAGTGACTCACTCTCTTTCTGTGGGCCAAAACCAGTATGTGTGTAGTGAAGACAGAAGCGAGGCAGTTGAACACACAACCTTGCACACATTTGTAAACAGCAGCTATATATATATATAGATGCATCTGTGCACACAAAAACTCCTGAACCCGTAAGGAAAAGTGTGCAAGATTCACGTGCCGAGGCGTGTACAGACCAGCTGCATGTGGTTTGTGTTTGTGTGTTGGACCCTTTTTCTTTTTCCTCTCTCTCTCTTTCCCTGTCCCTCATTTGTTTTGGACTTGATGCCTTTCCATTTCTAACATCCAGCAGCTATCAAAGCACTGACCGAACATCCCAACACACACACAAATGGCACATTCAGAGCAGTTTACATACTAACTCTTTTGTATGTGAGCTAAGAGAATCCAGATGCACGTGCCTGTTCACCTTTGTGTGTGTGTGTGTGTGTGTTTTGTCTAAGCGTGTGCTCTCTGAAGCTGACTCAGCTGATTGTGAGCACTAAATATGGTCTGTAGGACTGATCCAACAGCAGTTTTTCTGGCCACATAATCAGACCCTACTTTCAGACTCAAGACTTTTTAATTGAAAAATATGTGTGATGAGCAATTTGTGTGGTTGCTTAGTAGTGGACCTGTCATGGAACAAAACATAAAAATAAGGAATTAATGTTTGTTTTTTAAAACAAAAATACTTTGAGGTATTATTATTTTCTCGCCTTTTGGAGATTATGAGTTGATCACAGACAGCATACGCTCTTCTGTATCAGCGGCGCTAAAAGGATACATTTTTAACATATATTTACGCTTTGATTTGAATGAAAACAGCGCAACCTTATGGTGCGGCTAACTCAGAAGAGCATACGCTGCCTGTGTTCGGCTCATAATTTCCAAAATGGCGCAAAAGTGATGAGGAGAGGAATTGTTGAATGAAGTCGTTATTTTTTTCTTTGTGTACAAAAAGTATTCTCGTCGCTTCATAATGTTACGGTTGAACCACTGATGGCATCTGATGATGTCTTCCATACTTTTCTGGACTTATTATAAGTTACAGCGTAACTTATTTTGCAGTCTAAGGGACAGTAAAAAGCCTTCCGGTTTTCATCCAAAATATCTTAAATTGTGTTCGGAAGAAGTGATTAATGACAAAATGTTTATTTTGGGGTGGAGTATCCCTTTAAGCAACACAACTGTTTTCAGCATCAATAATAAGAAGTAATGTTTCTTGAACATCAAATCAACTATATTAGAATGATTTCTGACTGGAATAATGGCTGCTAAAAATTGTGCTTTGCCATCAAAGGAATAAATAAAATGTAAAAATAAAATAGAAAACAATTCTTCTAAATTGTAAGAATTTTTTCAAAACATTACTGTTCTCACTGTATTTTTGATCAAAGAAATGTACCCTTGAATGAGAGACTTCTTTCAAAAACATCTTACTACACACATACTTCTGAAGGATAGTGTACTGTATGTATAAACAAAGCAGTATGGCATCTGTCTGTCTTCACACACTCAATATTTATTAATCAACCTGCTTAAATCATCTGTTTAAACCTAGTATTCTTCTGGTTTGTCAATCACAAGTGCTCAGTGTTAAACACCGGTAGGGTGACCACCTGCTAATAAGCCCAAGGGGGGACAAGGGGTACGTTTCTGAGGGACAATGTGGGACACCCCACGGGCAGACTCACTGATAGTGGTTTACCCATTTCTAGCACATACCACCTTACATGGTATATTAATAATGCCCTATTCCCCTAAACATGTGTAATTGCTGATGTATGCTCATGACAGAATTGACAGATGCACTTCCACTTACGATTTACTTTAGCTATTTTATTAATTTTTCATTACAATTTATTCACTTTAAATAAATTATAATATAAAATTATAGGATTAAAAATGAATTGTAGTTGCTCAACACCACAGGAAAAGTAAAAAAGTCTGACATCACAACTCAAGGGAAGGGAATTCACTCATTCACTAATCCCTATATAGTGTATGGCAGTTGAGTTTACTATAACAGGAAGGAGTGAATAAATAAATAAGTGAACGGATTCGGACAGTGACGTATAACCTACACTGCGCGTGAGACTTGGAGCTGTTGCAAAAACATGTGTACTTTTATATTACATCTACCTAATTTTAGAAAATAATACTAATAGCAGTAATACTCAAAATTATTTTATATTGCAGTCAGCTTTGTGGTTTCATCGATAGTATAGTAATAATAATAATAATAATATATATATATATATATATATATATATATATATATTGTAATGCTTTTATGTTCATAATCATTAATTGCTATTAAAATAACGTACTGAGAACAAAAATAAACACACATAAATGTTCATAATTATGTATTTATTACTTTTAGTATCTTGACACTTGCTCAAGCAGCGTTTTGAGCTCAGATAAGATGGTTGTTGAGCGTCCACAGGCGACTGTTAATTTTACATCGGAATACACTACCTGTTATTAACGGAAAAATTTAAATTATCCACCAAATTATCATTTTTGTAAGTTAACAACGATGCCACCTCAGTAAATTAGTCAAAGAGTAAACTGAGTTATTGCCTACATAACATATTTTAATATAAATAATGTAGAAAAAACGTTAAAACAGAAATAATAAAGATGTAAACTTCATCTCTCATTCAAACTCGCTCGCTCCCGCTCTCGCAGTAGCGTGCTGAACTGTCAAGTAATGTTCGCTTGGCTGCCTGGGGCTCGAGGATATAGAGCCATCGACTTTTTTTGAGCAAGCATTGATTTTGCGTGACACAGTCTCAATTTGCGGGACGCATGAATTGGGCTTCAAACGCTGTGCGCGCACGCGCTACGCGGGACGGGTGGTCACCCTAAACACCGGTGTAAACTGGGTTTAATACACTGTGCCATATTGCATTAACCTTAACTGATATGCTGAGTTACACATGCAATCATGAAATCAGAGATCCTCCTGCTCAAGAACTGTGAAAGTTGGTCACAGGAGATGCATTTTAGATGCATTTTACTACCGTGTATAAACCGCAATGTGTCTCCGTTTACCGCTTGTGACCGGATCACATGAGACGGATGTTAATGTCAGGTGTAAGCAGTCCAAGTCCATACACGCACACTGTACAAGCAATAAATGTGTGTGTGAATGTGTCAAAGCCTATTATTTCTTACATGCACACAGTACAAAGAAAAGAAGGGCAGAAGTGTTCAAGACTGAAATGATTGAATGTGAAATAACATTAATTGCATATTTGTGTGTGTGTGTGTGTTTAAAAGACCACATGCACACCTGTTTGCATGTGAACTTTTTGTAATATTTTTACATTCCTTTACATTCTCAAATAACTTGCACCTTCACACAAACTTTCTCCATCCCATTAACACTTTTAAACTATTTCTGTAAGCTGTGGATTAGGGCCAAAGGGGAAAGTTGAAAGATCAGATGAGAGAGTTGACCACATGAAAAGCCATGCTACTGCAGGGTCGAAAAGGTCACCTTCATAAAGGTCAAAGTTCATCTAGCCCTGTCATGCTTCAGCACGTGTCCTAAGCAGGTGTCCTAGCAACCGAACCAAAGTGTTTGCTGAGTAAATATGCATCTGGTTGGACGAGCCCGAGCTCAACCGCACACACAGACTTTGATGTTCAGGATCCCAGTGGGTTGAGATGTGGTGGAAATGTGGAGCAGATTTTCCAAGGACTTTTTTTTTTTTTTGTTCTTCCTGCATTTCCCTCCATGTTAGGTCAGAATAAATCTGTGTGTGTGTGTGTGTGTGTGTGTGTGTGTGTGTGTGTGTGTATGTGTGATCTTTGCCATAGCAAAACAGGGAAGTGTGGGGACGGAGGCAAATATGTAGACATACTTACGGATTCATTCAGTTGGGACAATGCTGGATTTACTGTATATTAAATGTGGTGTGCGCATGCACTGATAGAGATATTCATTTGCACCCTGTTCCAGTTGTGTTGTTATTCAGGTTGCTAGCTATAAACATGTTGATACTTTAACTAACTTTAACTTTCTTAGCAAGATTTATTCCACCATGATGATATTTAGCATGAGAAAGAAAATGAATATGTGAAAAGTTTATGCTAATGTCACAACATTTGTGTTTACGTACTTAACTGTAGAGTTTGATTGAGACATTAAAATCAAATCAATCTTAATGCTTAATTTCAAACACAAATAAACTTATAAGTCTAAACCTGACCATAAGGTGGAGTTTTCTTAAATTGCCTGCTATAAGTGTTGATTTATCCTGAAATCCGACCCCAGCAAATGGATTTATTTTTTGAATATTCCTGTTAATCTGTAGTTCACAGGACTGTCAAACATTAGCCTAATATGTAGATAAAAGATATAATTTGAATTACATATTACACAACTTTTCAAAGTTTTGGGGAGATTGAGAGATTCAAGATTTTATTCGTCACATACATAGTTATATGGAGAGCATATGACCAGCAGTGAAATGTAAGGGGTAAGGGGTGAGTAAGATTGAATTTTCTAAAACTTTTTAAACGTGTCTGTGTGTCTGCAAGCCAGTCTTGCACGATACAGCTGTATGCATGTGGATTTGTGAGGTGTCGTCATGGTTTCTGCTGGTCTGCTGAAGTTCCTGCTAATGTTTATTCCTGAGTCTGTTTATCTCATGGTCCACGTGAACTAGCGTGTGCATAGAGTCTATGAGATTCCTACCGCAGCTTATAGTATTACATTCATGTCTGTGTTACCAGCAGAAATGGTATTACTAAAAATATCCCATAAACCCGCTCACCTCCTCCTGTAACCCCTGCTGGATAACCTCCCCCCGCTGTGGATCACTCCACCCTGTCATGAAATGCATGCTGCTCCTGCTGCACATTCCACATGGCAGAGCAAACGATCACCCTGCAGAACCAATTGATTATACCAAATCAGCCATTTTTGCCCTACAATATGCAAATTATGTGGGTTTTTTTTCATATTTTGTTACATGTACACACTTTAGCAAAAGTTTGACTTTGCAACACACTTGCGAACAGTGTGCAGCCGTAGTGCATATTTAAGTGTGCATGCAAGTTGTCTCCCGGTATGTGTTTGATTGTCATGTATAGATGAGATGTGTTTCCATGCACGTGTTTTTCTTCCCTTATGAGAGTGTGTATTTGGCCAGCTGTGTGGAGGTGCATTCTTTAAGCTCGAGGCGGAGGGGGGTTGGAAAACAGAGCAGGCAAATTCCAAATTCCAGTTCTCCCTCTGAACATGTCCAGGACTAAACTGCAATTCCAACAAAACTCACGTGGCTCTCTGTTTTTCTGTTTCTTTCTATCCATCTGTTTCTTTTATAAGCAGAAGTTATTTTGAGTTGAGAAATTGGCTCTTTTATTCTGCAGATTGTTGTTCTGTATTTTTAAAGGGGTCTTGTACTGAGAAATCAAATTTCCATTGATCTTTTTTTGACATATAACAGGTCAGTGTACTATAAAAACATCCTGTACGTTTCAAAACTCAAAACCTTCTTATTAGTTTGAAAACCGCTTTTATTGAAACCAAGCTCAGAAAACGCCTCGTTTTGGAATGTGCCACTTTATGATGTAATAGTGTGGCTAAGCACCGCCGAGACACCCCTCGCTGCAGACTGTAGCGCGGTGACGTCACGTACGTACGTCATGTTTGTGTTTACTGCGCATGTGCTTGTAATTTGCATTGCGTGATGAAGTTAGTTGTTTTCGCGTCGTGCATGCTTTAAAACGATGCGCATACTTAACAGAAAACTCTAATAAAATGTTAAAGTATTAAAGAACATTAAGGTGTAAAAAAGACGGGAAAAACAACTGTAAAAAAACTGCCCATATCGATTATTTTAACCATGTTTCATCTGAGGTAAAATTATACAGAATTAAAGTTTATTCTGTAATATCTGTCTTACAATATATTAACATTCTGTTGCACTTTACTTCACTGTGTATATTGTAATATTACACTTTAATGGCACCTTATATATTTCTTTGACTGCCCAGTCAAATGACAGATTTGGATTATGACTGAGTTCAGTCATACAACAACGGAAGAGTTTAGTTTGACTGTATAATCATATAGTTGTTGTAGGTGTTAGTGTTTTTGGGTGTTGTAGATGTAGACTACATGTTTAGTTGTGAGTTTAGCTATGCAAAAATATATATATTAATGATAATTTTTTTTATTAAATATTATCATTTGTTTTCTATTTTAATGTATTTTAAAAATGTAAAACTCCAACCTTCAGTGTCGCCTAATCCTTTCTAGTAAAAATACAATACAGCTTTAGTGTGCAAGATCATTTCTTAATATTATCAAAACTATTGTGGAAACCATAATACATTCTTTCAAGATTATTTGATGAATAGAAAGTTTAAATTTTCAAATTAGTTTGAAATAGTTATATTTTGTAAACATTAATGTCTTTAATGCATCCTTTGCTGTAATTAAAAGTATAAATTTCTTCCAAAACTGGCCCCAAACTTTTTTAACGATAGTTTAAATGGAGATTTGATCATACAAACCACATTTGGAAAAATCTAAGAACTCTGGCTATTTGCTTAACATGCAATCAATGCACAAGAACAAAAGTTTGACACTTTTTCAGAGACCCTTTTTTTGAAGAAAGCAAACATTTGGAAAGATCCATAAAACATTTAATTAACAGAACAACTGACAAACTACCGGTAACCTAAGTTATATACATAATCTCAAATCTGAAATGTGCATGTTAATAACAACCTGTCTCAATTGACCATTTGTGATTGGATCCACCTGAGATGGAGGTTTATGTCAGATGTGAACAGAGTGAGTGCAGGGAGATATTACCGTGTTTTTGCCATTATGTGTATAAGTAAAGTGTGCACTGAAGCACATGCAGCATCAGTGTTGAAGGTGTGTGTGTGTGTTTTTCATTAATAAAATTAAGCACATTAGTGCACAATTTTCCACCCCACAATCAGTCAAGCTCATATCACCAGCAAACATACACTCATTTACATCCTTCTCTTCGCTCTCTGAGGCAGAAGTCTCAAAACTCATCCTTTCTAATCACCCTACTACTTGCCCGCTTGATCCTATTCCATCTCATCTCCTTCAAGCCATTTCTCCTGCAGTTGTACCTGCACTCACTCACATCATCAACACATCCCTCCACACTGGTGTTTTTCCCTCATCACTTAGACAGGCACGTATAACTCCACTACTTAAGAAACCCAACCTCAACCCATTTCTTTTAGAGAACTACAGACCAGTTTCCCTTCTTCCTTTCATTGCAAAAACACTTGAACGAGCTGTGTTCAACCAAGTCTCTACATTTCTCACAAACAACAACCTCCTTGACAGCAACCAATCTGGCTTCAGAAGTGGACATTCAACTGAGACGGCCTTGCTCTCAGTTGTTGAAGCTCTAAGACTGGCAAGAGCAGAATCCAAATCTTCAGTACTTATACTACTTGATCTGTCCGCTGCTTTTGACACGGTTAACCACCAGATCCTCCTATCAACCCTACTGGCAAAAGGCATCTCAGGAACCACACTTCAATGGTTTGAGTCTTACCTATCAGATAGGTCCTTCAAAGTATCTTGGAGAGGTGAGGTGTCCAAGTCACAACATCTAACTACTGGGGTACCTCAGGGCTCAGTTCTTGGACCACTTCTCTTCTCTGTCTACATGGCATCATTAGATTCTGTCATTCAGAAACATGGCTTTTCATACCACTGCTATGCTGATGACACTCAACTCTACCTCTCATTCCATCCTGATGATCCGACGGTTGTTATTCGCATCTCAGCTTGTCTAAAAGACATTTCTTCCTGGATGATTTGCTTTATTCGACATCAAGAAGATCAAGCCCTTTCTTTCGAAAAATGCTGCACAACTCCTTGTTCAAGCTCTTGTTCTATCCAGGCTGGACTATTGCAATGCCCTCTTGGCAGGTCTTCCAGCCAATTCTATCAAACCTTCACAATTAATTCAGAACGCGGCAGAAAGTTTAATTTTTAATGAGCCAAAAAGAATACACGTCACACCTCTGTTTATCAATTTGGACTGGCTTCCAATAGCTGCTCGCATAAAATTCAAGGCATTAATGTTTGCCTGCAAAACTACCACTGGCTCTGCACCCATTTACCTAAATTTGTTACTTCAGACTTATGTGCCCTCTAGAAGCTTGCGTTCTGCAAGTGAACGTCGCTTGATTGTGCCATCCCAAAGAAGCACAAAGTCACTTTTACGGACTTTTAAATTAAATGTTCCCTCCTGGTGGAATGACCTCCCCAACTCAATCCGAGCAGCTGAGTCCTTAGCCATCTTCAAGAATCGGCTTAAAACACATCTCTTCCATCTTTATTTGACCCTCTAACTTTAACACTCACTATTCTAATTCTATTCTTTAAAAAAAATCTAACTACCTTTCTAATCTTTTTGTATTCTATTTTCTTTTCATTTATTATGCAATTGTATGTATAAATGTGTATATATATATATATATATATATATATATATATATATATATTATTTTTTTTATTTTTTTTAAATCCCATGCTACGTGTACTGTGTTAACCTAACTGAGACTTGTTATAGCACTTATATATCATTGCTCTTTTTGTTGTTTTTGATTGCTTCCACTGTCCTCATCTGTAAGTCGCTTTGGGTAAAAGTGTCTGCTAAATGAATAAATGTAATGTAAATGTAAATGTGTATGTTCACCAGGACCAGCTGACTGGCAGTCTAGCACACTGAATAGCACTTAACCTTCACCTTACATTCACAGTGGGAGTGTGTGTGTGTGTGTGTGTGTGTGTGTGTGTGTGTGTGTGTGTGTGTGTGTGTGTGTGTGTGTGTGTGTGTGTGTGTGTGTGTGTGTGTGTGTGTGTGTGTGTGTGTGTGTGCGCGCGTGCATTTTGCTGGCATGCGTTTAATAGATTATTGTTGCACTCTTGAGATGGTTGACAGTCCGATGGAGGTGGAAATGGACCTATAGTTTCATGATGATGCCAGACAGACAACACAAATACTAATTTACATCCTCGGAGGAAACGATTTCTCATGGAGGAGAGAGACAGAATTAGACAAAAGCAAGAATGTATGACAGGAAGTGATAATAGAATTTTCTCTATAACACCCTTTTCTCTCTCACTCTATCTGTCTCTCCCTAGTCTTCATTTTGAACAGATGGGTTGAGGTATCCGTTTTTAATGAAAAAGGGAGTGTGAGTCACATGACTGTCTCTCACACACATACAGGCATTTCAGATCTTTGTGGAGCTCACATACAGAATAGAATAGATGGTTCAATTTTTGAAAATAAATTATTGTTGTGTGTGTTACTAAATAACTTTTGTTTTTTCAGATAAAGCACAAAACACCTGGATTATAGTCGTTACACTGATACGTATTCATTCAGGACAAATTTGGCTTGGACTGTTTCGGTCAGACTGGTGTTTACATGACATTTTAAAAAGTCAAATTATTGTTTAAGCTTTAGTGAAATCAGTCTTTATGTATTTATACTAACCTATCATTCAAAAGTTTAAATTGTACGATTTTGAATGAAATCACTGACCAAAGATGCATTTATTTGATCAAAAATGGTGAAATATTGTTACAGTTTTAAATGAATACATAAATATTCAAATGAATTAAATTAACATATTAAAATTCCATTTCACTTCCTGTGTTTACAAAGCTGAATTTTCAGCAGCTTTTAATTTAAATTATTCTAATACAATGGTTTGCTACTCGAGAAACAATTATTACTCTTATTGTTGAAAACAGTTGTGCTGCTTAATATTTTTGTAAATATTATTAAATTATTTTTATTAGGTATCTTTGATGAATAGAAATCTCAAAAGAACAATATTTATTTTGAGTAGCTTTTTTTAAAATGATGTACATGTCATATTTTGATCATTTTAATGTGTATGTGTGTGTGTATGTGTGTGTTCAGAATAGGAGCTACTTTCTATTGTCATTCTTGAAAGTAAATGTAGTTGTTACTACTAAAACTTTGCAGTGTATTCATGGCCATACTGTTGTTACTAATCAGCTTGTAATGATTCCTAATGGGTTAACCTTGTTTATATGAATTGATTGACAGTTTTCTTGAAAAAAGTTAAGTTCATTTAAAGCTATGTCAAAAGACTAAAGTGGTGCAATGTGGGATGCATTGTTAAGAATGTGCTGATTGGTAATTGCACACAGCTGTAGCTCATTAGACGTTAATTGCCAATTAATCAGCAGTGCCTCATGTATTTTAAAGGGAAATAAAGAAAGGGAATAAGAAGGTGGAAATGTTGAAAAGAGAAAATGATTTGTGGCATGAGCAGAAGAGCGTGATTCTTACTTTCCTTTCCTGCCATCACAGTTTCCTTTCTCTATGTCAACACTTGCTCTCTCTGCTCCCTCTTTAACATCTTATGCTAGTAAAGAAAGAACAGTAGACAAAAGAGAGAAAAAGATGTTTTTGCACGTTTTATCTTTTTGTATATATTGCATGTGTATATATAATGGATGAAGCCAAGTTACAATCACATGATATAGATTGGTTAGTCTGAAAAAGAAAAATCAAAAGGTTACATTTTCTTTCAGACTTCAGAGGTTCACGTGGCATTTTAGAAATCATGTAATGCAGGCACTAGATCTGACATGCTGATGCATGGTTATTTGTCGTGTGTGTCACTTAGTCATTTTTTTTATTTATTTGTTTAGTTACGTAACTCCACAAAGGACTGTGATAACACCAACATTCCCTGACACACATTTACTTATACTGTCTTCTCTTTTGTCTATTGGCCAAGAGTCAAATATTTCACTTCTTGTTGGCACACGGCCATATCTCTGCACTAATAAATCAATACAATGGAAATGATGTAACGCTTTGGCCAAAGACAATGTGGATGATAGTGAATTTGGCTTTATTTGGCTTCTGAATTTTCAGAGAGATTTTTTAGAATAACTTTCTTCTTTGTTGAATGATGGGAATGGAATTCATGAAAGAACACTAAAAATAGCTTAAAAAGGCATCAGTGTATAAGGGGATGACTTTTGTGTGTGTGTGCATTTTACTTTATTACTAAACAATGTAAGCATGACACCAAATCAGCAGGTTTTCCATCCAGCCTGCTTTTTTGGTTTTCGCAGTGCAACGTTTTCAGCTGGAAATGGATATCTTCATCTGCTGTGCCCATTCTGGGATGTGAGTGTGTGTGCTTGAGACTGATTTGTAGTGACACAGTAGAAAAAAAAAGGTTACAGCACAAAATAGCTGTTTCTTTATTCTCTTTTCTCACATAGATGCGTATCTCACACAAATTTCACTGGTGATGTATCCAGACAAAATCATACATAAACTCCCTTAGCTTTCAGTTGGATTTTAGTAATTGAATCACATAAATTCTGATCTGTATTGGTTTCATCAAATTAGCACTAAATTGATAATTTCTGACATTCTCACAGCTGATAGCTTATGTGGGGTTTTCAGTGTTTGATGCATTTATATAAAATATAATGCCAGTGTACACTGCTGTCCAGAGGTTTGGGGTCAGTAAGTAAGCACGACTGTTTAAAAACACAACATTTAAAAACATTAAGTCTTATGGTCCCCAAACTTTTGAAACAGTAGAGTATCTGTGATACATTTTCATGATAGTAAATATAAAATTGCTGGCTAAAATAAATTAATATTTATTTAGTATAATCTCTACTCAAATATTATCTGGATTTAAGATTTAACTTTAGATATGACTAGCTCCTCCTGGCTCAGCTGTAGTCACATTTGTAATTTGGTCATATATACATAAATTGTGAAAAACATAATAATAACAAAAGAAAAATAATCTGATCAGTCTGTGTACAAAATTTGTACCAGAATTCAAGCTGTCGAAAATTTGCGATGCTAATCAGCCAAATGAGAGAAATAACTGCAGAAGTCGATCATTTCAACTTTCCAATACTGACTGACCTACTGACCTCCTTGATATGTAGTTTGTTCTTCAGATTTATGATCAGGCTCAGACAAAACCTGCAGACTTTTCCTGCATTTTCTCAATGGTTTTGGCAGAAACAATAAAAATGTTGCATACTTAAAATAGTTCATAAATGAACATGGAAGGAGAGTGTATAACTTTGAGAATGACGGTTCACGATGCACTTGGATTCTGAGAGGGAGGGAGGAAGTGGTGCCAATTTAGCGATTTTTTTGTGCTAATTTTAGCAACATTTCAGACCCCTTTAGTGACTTTTAACTTAGACAAACCTTATTTACTTTCTGAGACTCGGTGGTACATCCGCACGAGGTCTTGCTATCCCAGTGCTCACACCTTTCTGTGACTGCTCTGTTCAGCAAGCAGCGCTTTCAGTTAAAATAGATATTGTGTTGCGTCTAACTTTAATTTTACATGCAAATATAGCCGCATTTACAGCACAGCCATTGTCATCTTTATCTTATGTTTATTTGATCTCACCAGACAACGGCTCAATTCAAAATCTGGATTTTTAAGTGGATTAACATCTTAAAAGGGAGCGCTGGTTATGTATTCTTAATGGGCCGCATTGTCTGACAAAAAAGAAAAAAATATCTAAATGAAAAAAGTTTGATTGAGAATTTGGCTGCATTAAAATACAGTATGTCGGCACAGAGAGCCAAACTTGTTAATAGAAATACCACGCAATGACGTTGTGAATGTGCTAATTAGCATATGACGTCGTCTAGCGACTTTTCAAGCAGGCTTTAGCTACTTGCTCTAAATTGCTAGAAGTTGGCAACAGTGGAGGGAGGGTAAGAGCGAGGCAAAGAGAGCGAGAGAGGTGACAGGGGATGGGGGGAGGGGATGTTTAGAGCAAGAGATGTAAAAAAAAATGAAGAGAGGCAGGCTGGCCTATAGCGGGGGTTGGGCTTAAGCGCTGTGTGTGTGTGTGTGTGTGTGTATGTGTGTGTATGAGAGACCAGCTCCTTTCCTCTCTTTGTTTGACTGCTGAGTGGAAAAAAGCAGAGAGAAAGAGTGTGTGTGAGTGAGTGAGTGAGTGAGTGATAGAGTGATAGAGAGAGAGGATAAGGATTGAGGGAGGAAAGCATAGAGAGAAGGAGAACGAAGGAGACACTCTTTTTTTTTTTCTTTGGCTACAAAATAAGGAATTCTGTTTTGTTTGGAGCTGGAATCCTGCATCCTCTTGACTGTGTCAGCTTTTGCATGGTGTTTTTGTTTGCAAGCCCTGCTGCCGGTGTGTGTGTGTGTGTGTGTGTGTGTGTGTGTGTGCATGCTGTGTTTGTGTGTGAGGGGGGCAGGTAGTCAAGCCTGCAGCTGGTTAAAGGGAAAATAAGAGCCGAGATTTTACTGAACAGACTGAACGAGCAGATCACAGTGTGGAATTGCCTCAGAAACACAGGAAATAACACTGGGAAACACGGTAAGACACGCACGCTCCCTCTATCCACCACTGCCGCTCTGTTTCTTTGTGCTTCCAGCAGGGCATTTAAACTGAAACCGTGAAAGTATCCGGGCTGCGTTTGGACAGCTCAGCAGAATAAAAACACACACTAGGCGGAAAGCGAGAGAAAGTTGCTCTGCTTTTTCCAGTTGGAATGCTACACAAAGAAAGCTTGTTGTATGCAGTCAGTCCGGCTCACTATGTTTATTTTCTGACTGTCACACACACTTACTCTAATGCAAAAAAAGGGAAAGATAAAACAGAAATGCAAGGCAGTTTTCCGGTGTCTACTTCCCACACATCCATAAGGAAAAGCAGGATGTATACATGATTGTTCCTGACAAGATTCCTGTTCTGTTAGTGACTCTTTGTTAAGTGGGGTGAGTTTGTGTAATTGTTTTGCAGGCGTATGTGTGCTGTCCATAGGTTATAGGAAGTGGTGATTATGGACTGTGTTAGTTGAGAACTAGAGTAAAACCCCAGCAGTGTAAGTGTGTGAACCTCCACTTCCTCCTGGCCGTGTGTCCGTCTCACACAACCCACATCCATTACCGGCATCCTGGAGTGTTTCAATCAATCAACAGTCATTTTGTGGATATGTGTGTGTGTGTGTGTGTGTGTGTGTGTGTGTGTGTGTGTGTGTGTGTGTGTGTGTGTGAGTGTGCGTTGCTGGGTGTATATCAGTTGGCTCCTCCCCCTATTAAAGCTCTCCACTAAGATAAAGAAACGCAAAACATTGCTGGAAGAGCACACTTCATCATCATCAGGAGATGTGTAAAACATCTGCACGTCTTAATCTGTTAGTATTCAGTTTCTCTATTCCTAAATAGTTCTCCACCGAAAAAAATGTCCTCTATCTCTCATTCTTGTTCTTTCTATCTTCTTCCTTATCCCGTCCATCGGCAAAAGTGCAAATTGCAACTATCTGCTCTGAAATGAATTTTCCGGTGCCTGTTTTCATCAGAGCGTGTGCATGTCATCCTAATACCGCTTTTGCTTTTAGCCTACATTCCTGTTTGAGCTCCTCTGGCTGCTGTTTAAGCCGAACGCAGTCCAACTCTGTTAGCATTAGTAGCGTGTGGGTTATTATTACCCACAATGCAATGGTGATTAGCAGTGTGCTAATCTATTCATTAGCTGCTAATCTAATTATTAGCACTGGTAACGACTGGGCTGGTTGTGTATTTCTGAAGTTTTCTCAAGTTTTGTGTAGTCGTTTATGTCCAAATACCATTGTTAGTCCTAGCTAACATGGCGTTTGCCAGCACTGTCATCAAAATAAAAGAGGAAAACAAAATTAAGACAATAATAACAGTTTTTCTGAAAGTTCATACCTGATTTGTTTTTTTATTGTTGTTGTTAACAATAGTGACTAAGTAATTGCTACGGTGTTTTGGCATAAACTATGCTGCTGTATTTAGTACATTTCTGAAAAACCAGCCTAAGGTGGTTGCTTGTCTTAATCTGGTTTCTTATGCTGGCCCAGTTTGTGTTTAGCTAATTTAGCTGAGACTTCCCAGCCTGTCCAGCTGGAGTGTCGAAACCGGCTCTGAAGCCAACTAAGACCATCAAATAATTTTAGGCTGGTTTCAATTTTCTTTTTCAGCTTTCTGTCCCAATCACGTTGGCTTTGACTCAGTCTCCATTGTAAGCATTCTCTTTATCACTCCCTGTGATGGGCGTTTGTTCTTCTGCAGATGTGGTGTGGGTGTCCCCTGAACCCCACCCCCCAGGACAGGCCTGGCTGAACGGGGGATTGTGCATTCATTGGAATGGAGGGAGAGAGAGAGAGAGAGAAGGGAGGGAGGCAGGAATGATTGAGTGGGCTGCCTAGAGAAGAAAAGGAGACAAGGGAGAAGGGGATGGGGGAGGGGAAATGTTGCTTGGCTGGGGATATGCTCTTTGGTTGAAGGAGGAGAGGGGGAGGTGGGTAGGTAAAGACACCCAGCTGGTTGGTTTTTAGAAGGAAAGATGTGCAAACATCATAGGACAAGAGAATGTACGGCTTGATGGAAAACGGGGTCATATGTGCTTAAATGAGAGTGAAACAACATACAGAACTTCCACATTTTGATTGCAACATATAATAATTGCTGTTAATAGCATTCATCGTCTGTTTGATTACGTCTTTAATATATTTTTCCGTATATTTCTGCCATATGTACATTAACTGACAGTCACCCCTGATAAGCAATTTCTAAATATATTGTAGAAACATAACTTTCTGTAAAGTTGCTTTGCAATGATTTGTATCTCTCGCGTTATCTTGTCTTTTAGAAGACCACGCTTCCCCGCCAACGTTGAGTTTTTATGGCTTTTCGTGTTTCCACTGTTATACAGTCGGGGGCGCTATTTCACATCTTCTGAACGAGTACAAACCTCCCAAACAAAAACACATGGTAACAGGACAGAGAAACAAGCGATCTCTTATGTAAACAGATGCATATTAAAATAATGCGATCATCAGCAATAGATAGCTTATAAATTAAAACTGCATAATGTTACGGAGTAAAATGTTGATCCAGGAAGTGGTATATGTCTGTGCAAGTATTGGAGGTGTTGATGGTAGCGATTTACTGGATTTATGCTTTGATAATCATACTGAATATTAACCAGATGTAGTTTTTGATAAAAATGAGATTTTATCACCTTTTTGACATAAAACCATAAATTTTTATAAAACGTACCTATATTCAAATATTCATACAGCAAAATATACTGGAGGCCATCAAATATTAGTGAAATTCATCAAAATCGCTGGCTGTGGCTGGCAACTTTTTTCAAAAATGTTGGTGGGGAAAGAGTTAATACTAGTTATAGTACTGAAACCTTTTAAAATAACTTTTTATAGAATGTCTGTCTATAGTTCGATCTATATATCACTCATTCTATCCATCATTCTATCAATCAGTCTAATCTCTAGAATAGAATTAAGCCTAAAATTGGCACTACTGTTGTATGTGTGCTTTTAATAATACTTTGGCAAATGTTAATAATTCTTTGGCAAATGTGAACACTTTTTTTTATCATGCCAGTTGCTGCTTCTATGAATTGTGTTAGGATGGAAGTGCTGACAGTGCACATGGCTCTATGGTGAGATCATGTTTGATTTGTTTTGGTTTGGTAAAGTTTGTAAAAAGTGTAAAAAGAAATGGGAGGATAGATGTGAACAGTATGTCTCTCTATTTTCTCAGAGTCAGGCGTTTTCTGTCTCACATACACTCTCATAAATTCCTTATTATCGTTAGCGTGCAACTCGATCACTCCAAGCACAAACCTGTGTTCCCTGCGCCTCCTTTGTCTCGCTTTAGTCTCCTGGGAAGGAGGTGGTACTGACACACACATGCACACATTCTCTTGAGTAAACACCCAAAGCTGTTTTTCTCTGAATATCGAGGTTATTTACATTTAACGGCATCTTTGTCCTCTTGCATGGATGCTACAGTGCTTTTGTTAAAAAAATACACTGCAGAGATTCTGACAGATTTATTTTATAATATTATTTAGTGTGCATGGAGTGTTTGTAAGAAAAGCACCATGACAACCACATTTAAGTCAAACACACACACACACACATATATATAGGCCTATATATAAACACATGCAGACTGAGTGACATCTCGCAGTCTCAGTGCACTTTAGTGAAAATCTAAGGATACATATCTTATAGCTTATTCAATGTCCACACTGTGCTTTTTATGATTTCCATGTGGAACGTTGCTGATATTTAAACATTTACAGAATCATTACACTCATCTATGTTTCATTTTTAGTATGCATGAGGAGTACGATTTTGGTCCAGTCATTTTTCAGTGAGAGCAGGGCTACCTGGTGAGAATATAAAACTAGAAGTGAAAGATTTTATTGCTTTTCATGGTGGTGTTTCTCTCAAGACATTCCAAATTCCATCAAAAAAATGTATATGAAATTTTTTTCCTTTGTTAGAAAGTAAAGCTGCCCATGGCTGTAGCTATCGAATATTTTAGTAATCGAGTATTCTACCAAAAATTCCATTGATTAATCGAGTAATCGGATAAAATGTGTTTTTGCTTAATTATATTGATGCGATATTGATGTGCGCATGCACAGTAAACCCGGGTAGGAAAATCTGACTGGTATGATAATTAGGGGCCGTTCACATATCGCGCCTAAGAACGCTTGAAAACACTAGGTGCGCCGCTTTCTTCTTCTTTCCAAAGCGCTCAGGCAGTTGCGCTCCTGAGGCGTCTGCCGTTGCTAAGCAACCATGACATTCTCTCTCCATGAAGACGCGGAAATTTCAGCAAAGGATAAATGGATTTGCAGCACTAAAAATCGCTTGCAGTAGCTCTGCTACTAAATTTATTTCAAAATGGCAATCCATATACAGCTATGATCAGCTGTTCCTTCATCTTGACTGAGCTTTCAACGTTTTTACGGGAAAAGATGAAGACGTGACGTGCCTGGAAAAAGCGTTCGCGTCACTTCCATTATGAGCGCGCATACCACGTGCCTACATTGGAAATAACAAACTTGAGTGCGCAAAAGACGTGAAATGTGAACGGCCCCTAAAATGTCAGGACACCGGACTTTATTTTGACGGGTTGACGTACCTTTACAGTTCTGTGTATGTGATGTGACGCTAGTTTTACTTAAATCAAACGGTCAAATGCTCATGAAGTGACTGTCAGAGCAGTTCTGGAGATGTTGTTCATGAGTTCACGTCCTTATTTAGTGAGACAGCAGACTCTGAAATTACCGCGAGCGTCACGCGCACTTCAGTGTGTGTGATAAAAGGAAGTCACGCTTCTGCTCCATTCATTAACAGAGACACACAGAACATGCAGGATTTATATTTAAATAGACTGTTCCGGTTTAATATTTACAGATATTAGTCCATATCATGATTTGATGTAAGTGCGATGACCTATTTTTGATTAATTCATTCAAAATGTGTCAAATTCCGTGCCATTCCGCGTTAAACTGTAAATTCCGTTTTATGACTGGATTCCACGATTCCCTCTACGTTTTCTGCATCGTGGAAATCATAGGGCCCTAGTTGTGGTATGCCAGCTCTATCTTGCAATGGGCACGCCACGACATTCTCTTTACGTTTGCCCGCGCCCTCAAATCAAAACACTGCTGACTTCTGGCAGTATGCGATTTCAGACGCAGCGCTTGTGTCTCCTTCCGCTTTGTGGGTGATGTAAACGCGTTGTGTCACATAAAAAAAAAATAATTGCGAAAGAACCTGGCATGAGATTTAAAATAAATTAAAAGAGGCTTCGAGGCAGAGGAATTTGCCTCGATCATTTTTTGTAATCGAGTTACTCGAGGAATCGTTTCAGCCCTAACATAGAGAGTAAAAAAAAAGCCCAAAATAGGGACATTTGACAAAATCAGCTTTACAAACATTCATAAACACAAACACAGACTATGGTTTTGTGTGTGTTTGTGTGTTTTCTGTCATGTTTAAGTTTCTGTTGTTCTTTTCGTTCTCTCTCCTCCTCTGCTCTGTATTTGTCTGCTGACAACCCAAAACACTTTCTTGTTAAACTTGAACTGATTCGTGCCTTGGGTGTGTCAATCTTCTCTACAGTACACACGCTTCCCGTCAGCCATGAGCTTTTGATATGTTTATGCAACATCACACACCTGTTTCAGAGGAAACTGCATGATGTTTTGCCAGATGAAATTATCAAACACCCCAAAATTTACCTTTCTGCAAAGTGCATTATGGGGCATGACCCTTCTGTGACCCCTGGATGTGATCGATGGCCATGTCACATTACTTAAATGGAGTCATGTGACTGAGCGATAGAGTTACGCCATCAATTGGTGAAATGGCACTCAGCCAATCGATGAAAAGATCGTAGTGATATGGAAAGAGAGAAAGGTCATATCAGGGTCAAAAGTGTGTGCTTGAGCCCCATTTCTTCATTATTCTGTCATCACACTTTTTCATCCCTCTTTCCTCTCTTTCTGTCCTCTGTAATGCTATTTAGAGCAAGCCGCCTTTCCAACTCCAGTTCTCTAGTGAGCTTTGACCTCTTGAGTGAGGTGTGTACAGTATGTGAGAGATTTTAGCTGTACTCTGACCTGTTGTGTAAGGTATCTATGTTAAGGTTTGTGTGTGTGTGTGTGTGTGTGTGTGTTGTGTAAAGACTCCACATTAGTGTATGTGTGAGGAGTGTGATAAGAACTAGAGCCACTCAGGCTGCACAACAGCGAGATTCTCTGCAGCTCTGTACAAGATTTAGTGCCTTTCTCTGGACTGAGATCTGTGTGTGTGTGTGTTTGCTCTGCCTCTGCTGAGTTTCACACTCCAGTAACCTGATCCGTTTCCTGTAGATGTGGGAGCCTGTATAGACGACCCCCATGTGTGTCTGTGTATGTATGTGAGCCATGTTGCTGTCAAAGTCATTGTTGATGTTGTTATAGATTTCTCACTGCTCTTGTTTCTGTAGTGTGAGATGTCTGGAGCACTAATTCTGATGACTTAATGTGGGTGTGTGCATTATGAATGTGTTTTTTAAATGACTATTGGTTTTGTAGATGAAGCTGAATTTGTCTTTGTGTCTTATAATACGTTGGTAATTTGTCTTTATCTCTTGGCCTTAGTTTGCATTTCACCTGCATGAAACTTTATGCATTGCCAACATGCGGACCGGCTGAAGATACTTGTGCAACATAAGTATCGGACGTAAACATTTAGTCTCTTTTAATTTAGTTTTAAATGTATTTTAACAGAACTCCGTTACAAATGTTTATTTTGACAGTTCTGCACTTTTTTGTGTATAAACATGAAGTAAGAAATGAAGTGCTACTTTTCTTCAATTTGCAACTGAATCTCACGTAAAGAGCATTCCTTTTAATAATCACTGAAGTTGTCAGTTTCATATATTCTACTCTTATCATTATTCTTCTATAGTAAGCTTTCTATTTAGAAATTATTGTTAATAAAAGTCAATTTTGTATGCTTCCCAACTTAAGGTCAGTGCTTTACTGTCAAATGTGTATTGAATGTGTAATATTATTGGTAAATCTGCTTCTGGCACCACCTTCTGTAGAACATAGTGTCGTTGGTGCCACTGCTCTCAGATGTTAGTCTGGAGCCCTGTAATATTAAATAATAATAGTAATTGGCAAGTAATGCAGCACCATTGGTCTATCTTTATAGCTGAGCCCTGATCAGTGCCTGATTTATTTTCTTTTTTTTCCGTAAACTGGTGTTGTAATGTGATTCTTTGTTCTAAGATCATCATACCAGTCTGTTTATATGGACACTTTAAGCTCTTAGCTGTGAGGTAACAGCATGAATAAGAGATAGAGAAAGAGGCGGGTTTTGAGGTTTATATGCTGATTGCTGAATACTGTCTGAATCATTTGGTGTGCTTGCTAGCTGGCGTGGATGTGTTACCACCTTCAGAGCGGCAGGTGTGATATACAAGGAGTATGTAAAGTTGATCCCATTTGTTTTTAGCAGAAGTATCACAGGCAAATGTGGACATTGCTTTTATTGAATGTTTATGTGGAGCCATTTGCCTGCAGCTATAGTGCCTTCCCCTGCTGTGTGTGTGTGTGTGTGTGTGTGAGCATTCGTGTGCTCTGGTTGAAAATAAATAGAACAGCAGTGTGATTTCACACCCCCCCCCCCCCTCCTCTCTCTCTCGCTTTCTTCAGCATCAGTGCATCTGTGTCATGTCACAGGGTTCTGCCGTCCCAGAGTAACCCACCTCCTCCTTCTTCACACTAAACACTCGCTTTTTCTCTCACTCGCTCTCTATACATCATCATCTTTCCTTATATATTTGCACTTACTGTGTATATACACACACTCCTTTGATATGACAGCATCTGTCAAAGATGCATTTGTAAAATACATTATTTTGTCTTTTCCTGTGTCATCAGTCCTGATCACACACATGCACACACATGCAGCACATATTTTTGTCTATACGTGTGCATGTGTGGACAGCAAGACAGTCAACACAAAAGGCTTTTGTGTGTTGATGTGTGTGTGTGTGTGTGTGTGTGTGTGTGTGTGTGTGTGTGTGTGTGTGTGTGTGTGTGTGTGTGTGTGTGTGTGTGTGTGTGTGTGTGGTCGTGCGTTTGTGCAGCCTCAGGCTTCTCCCCCAGGGAGAGATGGACAGGTGTGGAACGGACTGAGTTCTGCCTCATCGACACTGTACACACACACACATACACACACCTACATGCTCACAAACACACATACAGCAGCGCAGTCTGCTCTGATTGGCCAGCTGACCCATTGTATTTTGATTGGCCAAATACCGCAAGCACTTGTTGGAAATGTATCGCCCCTTTCCATAATCACAAGCTTCATCTTTCAAAATAAATGTAAAGACAGTTAATAATGTCCTTAGTTTTACCATCAGTTCAAGCACGAAAGGGGAACAGAGTGGTGTGACAGACAAAGTGATCACACACACACACACACACACACGATGCGCAAAACTCTGCATTTGAACATTCAGTCTCAAATACTTAAAATAATAACAAAACATACTTCCAGTAGCTGATTCAGAAGCACCAGATTGTTGTAGCAAAGTCAGAATTACCTCCTCTCCTAGGTTCACGAAACGGTAATCCATAAAATGAGTTGCTGTTCTGTTGTAAATAATCATAAAGATTCCTAAATGCATCTACTTTCTGAAGGCCAAATAAAGTGCTTTTGCTTTCGCCTAGATACACACAGCATCTCTCTGACATGGCTGTTTCAACACTAACTGCAGTTACTGAAACCAAGCTTTCTTTCTTTGTGTTAACATTTCGGTGCCATTATGCAAAAATTTCCACATAGTGACAAAGACATGTGGGGGCAAGTATGAATGAGCTGTTTAAGGGGGGCGTGGCACGAGTCTTAACTTTGATTAAAGAATATCTCTTTGGATTTGAGACTTTAGTTTTTGCAACTTTACGCATCTTCTTTATGCACCAAGAGCTTGTAACACTCCAAAGAGAAAGGATCAATTGAAATTGCATCATATGACCCCTCTAATGGGAATTTTAGTATAAACAGATGGATTTACTGATGAATATGACATTCATCTAACATGCATGCAGTACAAGTACATGCATGCAGACACGGAGTTAAACAAATTGTGTAATTTGTTATTTTGCATATGTAAAATGTAAATGTAATCATATTGACCAAGAATCCAATTGACATAATGTGTCAAGTCTACGCATTGCATTACCTACAGATCATGCTAACCAGCCAGACCTTGACCTCTTGGTTACTCCAGAACTTTGTGGCACTAATGTATAAAAAGCTATTTTGCTGAAATGAGGACGAATTCAGAGCATCAATTAAATATGGACATGGTGTTTTCTTTTAGGTCAGTTTGCAAACCATCAGATAACATTTAAATTCTGTACTCTGTCTTTTGTTCAACAGCTCTTTGTAACTAGTTAGTAATGTTTGGCTTTCTTTTTCCTCTTTACAGTTTATTATGGGTGGCAGGCCAGCCAAAGTTGTGTTGTGCTACCTTTCCATCTGATTTTTCAGTGTAGGATTATGCTATTTCCTCTGAATTAGCCAATGGGTTAATAACTACAAGAATTTGCACAACAAAACAGTGTGTTTATAATTATAATAATAAATTAAATTAAATTATTGTGTTGACAAATACCAGTCTACAATATCAAGCAGTGTAACAAACTGGTTTTGTACAGCTCAAGTAGCCAGAAACAGCTGACACTGAAAGCCCTGCACATTCAAGGTAATATTGCCTTGCCTCTTGTGTTAAAAAATAAAGTGGATAATAATAGAGTGCATTTCCTTTTCATTCAGCCCAACAAATATTAGGTGCACACTCAGAGTGAATAGTTCCATGTATTCTGATTCACTTCATTTTTTACGTGGTCCAAACAATGAAAGTTATTGGGGTCCAATGTTATTTGGTCCACGCTGATTTTGAAAATATCTTAATTTCTACTCTGCAGAAGAAAGAAAGTTACACAGATTTAGAACAACATTAAGTAATGGCATGAGTAAAAGTTGACAAGTTTAATTTTTTGGGCGAACTCTCCCATTAAGGCATAATTATGTCTGTGTAACTGTAAAATCAGGAAAAAGTAGCTATTTGACAAATTTTTTTTTTAAATGAACAGACACCGACTTACAATCTATAAAACATAGACTATGGGCTATACGGGTTATTAAACAGACTTTATTTCTGTTTATGTATGACTTACCTCTTTGGGACATGGTAAAACAGCTTTAACTGGTTACAGATGCACATGCATCTCCAATGATTTTAATGGTAGAAACGCTAGTGCCATTAAACTCTGAAGACTATATTTGCTATGTTTGGTGTGGCATATAATGACAGTCTGCACTGTCTGTCTGTGCTAGTCATCTGCACTGTCTATGCTCTGCAGGAACTGAAGTCAGTAAAGAATTGCTTGCCCAAAACTCTTGTTCACTTCAGATCTGTGAGGCTGATTTATAAAAGAAGTTGGTGCCTAAGGGTTTAGGATTTATTTGTGTGTGTTTCTGATGGAGAGGGTGCGGAAACATGTGTGAGCCTGTTTGTTGATCACCTCAGCATGGTTTTACCTGACTGACGGATATTCTTGTTGCTGGCTCTGTTTTCGTGTGTGTGTGTGTGTGTGTACTGCTATATTTGGTTCATGAGGACACAACTAATGTGTATAATGACATGGGTACTACAACATAAACATGGTTTATGAGGACACTTCCTGTGTCCCCATAAATGAAAGGCTTAAAAAACATACAAAATTGTGTTTTATGAAATTCAAAATTGGAATTTTTTATTTTAAATTTATTTAAATTTTTAATTTATGTAAAGCTGAGTTCAGACTGCACGATGTTAGCCCCGATTTTGGCTCGCCGACAGGTTTTGAGAAAATCGCCGACAAATGCCCGAAATCACAGCCAAATAGGTGCTGGTTCACGCGAGTGACAATCACGCAGTGAATGAGCAAAGATGCGATCTGAGAGAATCGCCGACAAGTCGCGGAGGCCCGTGAGATAATTGGCATGCTAAATATCTGGACCTGTTTGCGAAAGTGTTCTGACTGAAAACTACACCGGCGATGACCGACAGCCAATGAGAGAGCAAGATACAGAGCAGCAGGGAGTTCGGGGAGGAGTTATAGACCACAATATCAGCAAGCATAGCATCCTCCATATTCTTCTTTTCTATTTCTTGTTTTCGCTGCAAATCAGCGCACAGGCGATTCGTATTTCAAGCTTCTTGCGGGCTACCATTTTTAACAATAATCCCAGTCTCACGTGAGAACTCCGGTCTTGCACGCGTGATATTGCGTTGTTTCCTTGTCACATCTCGCGTGTGTTTGGTTGTGAAACTTAGTTTGCATGCCAGACAGAGTTGTCGGTGATTCTTCCTATTGTAAAGTCATGCAGTGAGAAACCTTCTGTCACAGCAGCGACTGAATGCTGGCCAAGATAGTCATGCAGTGTGAAAAGAACAGTGACCCGACTACTTTGAAAATCGTGCAGTCTGAACTCGGCTTAAGGGGTAGGTTTAGGTGTAGGGTTTGTTTAGGGCGATAGAAAATACAGTTTGTACAGTATAAAAACCATTACGCCTATGGAGAGTCCCTGTAAACCACAAATTCAAGTGTGTGTGTGTGTGTGCGTGCAACAAAGACAGTTTTGTCTACTCTGGCTGTCTGTGGATGTAGATGGAAAGTCATTTATTGAACTTTGTTAGGGAAAACAGGTTTTGTTGTGGGCTGCTGTCTGTTTCTCAAACTCAGGCTACTGTTATGTGGTCAGCTGTGTGTGTGTGTGTGTGTGTGTGGTTGAAAGAGACCTACCGAAAATGCACCACACCCTCATGAATGACTGACAGATGTTCAAAGACGTTTTAAATATTCATGAGAGAGTTCAAATGCACATGCACAGATGCTCCGTGTTTAGCGCTAGGGATTCCTGCTAGGCTTAGTTGGTTACTGTTTAGACATTAGCGTGTATGTGGGTACAGGTTTGCATGTGGGTAATTTTCGCAAACCATACATGGATGAATCTGACCTTTTCATGCAATGTGCGGCAAAAGTTCACTAAACCAAATCTTCATCGTGGTTTTTGCACCCGCCCACATTGATGCACACCCACACACACGACTGATCAAAACCACACGAACGAACGTGGACTAGTGGGCAGTAACCTGCTAGACCAAAACAAATGAAATGGACTTGCAGACGTAAGCAGGATCATGATTTGACCTGGTATCACTTGTCTCTGCAAGACTTTCTTTAACATTCTAGTTCAACAGAATGGAAAGTTTGTGGGTTTGAATTCCATAGAATGTAGATACTAATTATATTGTATACCTTGAATGATTTTTAAGGCTTGATGGTGACAATGTGTCATTCTTTCTGTATTTAGAACTGCTTGCCAAGGCAGTTGCTATTACAATTGTTCATACTGTGTTAGTCAAAGTCATGTTTATTGTCATTTTAACACATTGCAGGGCTGTGGAGGAAAAGCAAATACAGGCAATCAATAAGGTATAAAAAAAGTGTATAATGGAACATTTGGGATTGGCCCAAACCCCTTTAAATTTTGAACCCTGAACCTAGAATAACTTTGTAACCACCAAGTTACGCCTTAGTAACCACCTTGAACAGCCTAGCAACTACATAGCAATGCCTTTGCAGGCACCCAAAACACCCTTTCAACTTTTGCACAGGCACATTTCTTTCTATCTTCTCCTATATGTTTTCTATCTTTTTTATGTCTGTGCTCACATGAATGTTGTAGCGTGTGTGTGCGCGTGTGTATGTGTTTTGTGTACATTTTGGGGTATGTGGTCTATTGTCCCAACACAAGGAACAGCTCTGAGTCATATAGTGACTAACCCTCTGAACAGCTGAATACAGTACCTTAATTCACGCAAAACAAGCTCACACATGAATTTAACAACACTTCCATTTCCACGTTGCACCCATGAAAAACGGTGCACACGTGCAGATCTGTGTCGGCTTGAGTGTCAGTTGCAATGTGTAGGTTTGGTAAGGAGTTTGGTTAGGAAAATAAAGTGATATAACACACAGGTTGATAAAACTGTGTCACAGATTGTAATCTGGGTTTGAGGCCCCTTAGGGGTGGAAAGCTTTCAGACAGTTACTGTTTTACTAAAATGTTTTGACTAGCAGCTCTAGGGTAATTGTGAATGCATGTCAGGGGAAATATTGTTTTTACTTGAATTGTGGGTATCTGTAGAATCTGTGTCACAAGCTAAGCTTGGTGACGAATAAGAAATTAAATGGACTTGACACAGATGTACACATCACTACCTGATTACACTGGCATTTAGCATCTTATAAATCAGCATGGGGTTGTGTAGTTGTTTTGCCTGTTCGAAATATGTTAGTTGTTATGCTTGTTTTCTCTGTTTGCTCAAACATTTTGTTAATTTCAGTTATTCCTCTAAAAATATTGTCTCAGCTCAGTGTAATTTTAGTGAGAATTACCTTTATTGCGTGTGAATAGTGGGAACATCAGTTGAATTATTTTTTTTTTATTTAATTTTGTGTTATTTAGTGCAATTAAGTACCGATGGGTTAAGACAGATTTTAAATTGAGTATATGTTCAATTAATTGCATGTTTTGTCCCTGCTTGTTCATTTGGTACAGGCCGAGGGTGGAGCTAGCCCTTATAAATTAATAGGAAGTTATAGAGCTTTGTGTGCTTCTTGAAAGCCAAGAGTAACTTTGTGGCAAATTGGACAAATTTACTTGGTGTAGCCTATTTTTGCACATTGTTGCAGTATTTGCTTTGTTTGTTTCTCAGTGTCTGAACATGTTGAAATAAATTCTCACTAAAATAAACCACCTTTATGGAATGCACCGAACCTCTTTCCAGCTTGTTTGAAATTATTTCCTATGGCCTCTGGGCCATCCGTCAAAGTTGGTGTCAGAAGTGGTCATAGAAGCCCTGGTCATAAATGAGCTGGAGATTTTTTGCTGAAAGCGATGCCACCACTGAGGAGTCAGCCTGACGAGGGCTTTGAGCAAGAGGAGAGACAAGGTGCAACTGCAGGTTTATCCACTGCTGGAGTAACATCATCAGAAGTGGCCATCACCAATTTCGCCCATATGTTTGAGAGTTTGAATCAGCAAGAGCTTGATGAGAGGCAAGAGAGAGAGAGACAACACATCAAAATTCTCCAGAATCAGGTTCACCAGATAAAGCCAGACTTTGAAAATACCAGGGCTGGAATTACGACTACAGGATAACGGTGACATCTAGCTTTTCCTCGAAACATTTGAAATGCTGGCAAAGGCTTCAAGTGGCTAAAGGAGGACTGGGCTTTAACCCGTTGTTAAGTGCTTTTGTCATAACGGACCCTATGGTGACACAGGACTATTATGAGGCAATCTTGGCCAAATCTGAAATATACCCTGAAACATATCTACTGAGGTTCAGAGACTCCATGAAAACTTTATGTCCACCCTCAAGGATCTGTTCTGCTAATCAGTAAAGTTTGACAGCAGCGGCAAGGAGGGTATTATGGAGACTACAGCACAGAAAGGCTCTAGAAACTACCGGTATGCAGGTATCCTACATCCTGCTACAGGTAAGTCAGAGGGGATTGGAGTTGGTTCAAACTCTCCTACTACTAGTCAAACTAAGATGTTAAAGCCCACCCACAATAAGACTTGTACCGCTAAAGCTTCACCTGTTATGCCAAGTTCTGGCAAGGCCGATGTTGTGTGCTTTCATTGTGGAGAGCATGGTCACAAGTCAAATCAAGTCCATGTAATCTCTTATTCGTCACCAAGCTTAGCTTGTGACACCGTGTATTGCTCATTCAGTCGTTTTTTGATTGAATACTGAAAGAAGAAAAATTAGAAAACAGCTCCTTTCTGATCAATCAAAAAATGACTGGTCGAATTCTACACGGATTGTCTAGGTTAGGATTAGATTACATTTAGTCATTTAGCAGACGCTTTTATCCAAAAAGCAATCAAAAACAACAAAACAGCAATTAATACTTGATTAGAAAACTTGAAATTGCCAAAAATTGACAAAATTGTGGGGCACAGCCAACAGTCTGTATTAAATAAAGTAAAAAGGTTTGTGTGAAGATACGATTTTGAAAATCCTGTGTACTCAGTTCTGGTTGGTGTCATTTGGAGATCATTAATACAATGGAAGAACAGTCGTCTTGTTTGTCTGTAGTGGGCCTGTGTGTTTTCTTTGGTTCTGGATGAGTGGCACTGGAGAATAAAGGTTTTGTATTGCCTTGTCTCCATTTCACCTTTACACTGATTACAGAATGTGTACATGCTAAAGCATCACAGTAATTTCATTGATGGCCAACACCTCTGCGTGTTAGGTTAACACAATTCTGCTATATTATTGACAGTTGGAGGTGTACAGAACAGGCAGGTTGTGTTGAGTCATGGAAGTGTATAATGTGTTGTCACTCTCAAGCTGTCTCTCACTTTCATGCTCTCTGAGCACCACTCCTCTCATCTGTATCAAGAACACTTTGAGTCTAAGTGTCACACTGTACCTCCTGGTCTGTGTCCTCTTAGAATACCCTGAATCGTCTCTTCTCCTTCAGTGAGTAAATTAGTCCTCTGTCATTTGGTAGTGGAGATAGATACTGGCATTTTCTCATCTAAATCCTGTAAACTCCCCCTCACAGTGACCTTTGAGCTTATGGAGTGTGTCAGGGTTCAGAGTGACTTTTAAAATTAAGCGTTAGATGTTAGCTATGAAATTTGCTATCAGGGTTCGATTCCAGGTAAGATATTACTTATTTTTTTCATCTCTGTCTCTCCATCTCGGAGAGTGATCAGTCAGGTTATATTAAAGCCAGGTATACACTGGCCTTTTGTGTTTTATTTTCATCCTAATCAGTTGTTTTCTAAGTAATAGCAGTGCTTTTGGCAGTTACATAGCTTTTGGATTTTAAGTTTGTGTTGACTTTACAGTTGTTGCTGCAGGCCTGTTTTAAAACTCAGAGCAGCTGTCTGCCTGCAGGGGTGTGACCTTTTGACTTTAAGGTCATAAGTCAAGCGGCTTAACCACATCAGTTTTATAGTCATCAATAAACATATATATCCATTTTATCTGACCAAAGACTGCTGTTATTTTCATACTATAGAGAGAATGGTTTTGAGTTGGGCTTTTAAATGTTAGCCTCAAGCTACAGCTTTGGGTAGCAACAGAGAGAAGGTGGAGATTTGGAGAAAGTCAAAAATGAAAGAGTACCAAAATAAATTACAGTAAGGATATTTTCTGCTTTCCTAGTCGGGAAATTTAATTTTTCATTTTTTATATGGACTTCCAGCAATTCCACCACAATAATAATATAATATTATTAATAATATATATATCACACACACAATTCATTTTATGCCTTTGTCTAAGTTGTTTGTTTAGATGTTGAGCGCGTGTAAGAAGAAAAGAAAAGCCAAGTATAAATCTTAAAAATAAATATTACATTTCTAAACGTGTCTAAAACAATATTCATGTGATTCATTGAATGTCAAGTTTTCTTTGTGATAAACTATTTCTGCAGTATGACAGTAAACTATAGTTAATAATTTGCGAGGCAAAAATACATATATACAACAAGATCAATGAATGTAAGATTTAGCAATGCTGCTCACACTTGCAATCCTTATTTTTTTATATGTTGTTCCTCCTGTGTCCTTAAAAGGTGGTTACAGTCCCCTTACTGTTTGAGTGGGACATTCACTATTTAAATCAGTTGGCATGGACTCTCGGAGTGTAATTCATACGTGTTTGTAGGTGGGGTAGGTGTAGGCACAGTGGGCAGAGGTGGGAGTTAACCCTTTGAATGAGCCATCCATCCATGTGTGGCAGCTGTGACAGCTAGTGCACCCTAGTGCTGACTCAATGGAGCCCACAAAGTGGGAGCATAATCTTGATCTAAAGGCTGCTGTCAGTTCTCACGCACACATACCACTCACTTTTGCCGTTGCACATCTGACAGTTCTGTGTATGTAAAATTTTGTGTATGTGTGTGTGTTCTGGATTCTGCTGTGCTCGTGGGAACGCTGCTATACTTAGCTGCCGTGTAAGAACCCTCCCTGATTATAAGGCCAGAGCCAAGCAATCGGAACTACTAGCCTGCCTCTGGAATTAAAGTACTCAGAAAACGCATCTCTTGAAATCTGTTGTAATGGCAGTATGTACATGAGCACATGGGTGAGTGTGGGTGTGGGTGTGAGTGGAAGAGATCACAAGGTGTCACAACCTGGTCACAGTGGTCATATTCCTTCTTCCTGTCTGGTGTATCCTATTATGTGGTCATCGAACACACACACACACAACTCTGAACCGAAGACAGTCCTGTAGCCGGAATGTTTTAAGGAGAAGTGATAGATAGAATGCCAATAATAGAAGAAGAAAAGCCATATTTTTCTTCACTGCTTCCCAAAGAAGCCATTCGCACATCTGCTGTTGTCGATTTGTTTGCCTGTTTTTGGTAGACGTTGTGCTCCGAGCAGATTACGTCCTGTGTATGTGTGTGATGTCCTTCCTCTGCTGTCCAAGAAGCCTGGTTCCCGTGGTGTGGCCAACCTGTTTTGTCTCGCTTCCACTGATGTAACCTTGCTAAAAATAATGTGCTGATCACACACACGCATGCAGCGTCTGTTCACCATTAAATTAACATACCATGCTGTCCTCACAGTCAAGAAACATCCTGACATGGCAGATGCCATTTAAGAAAAAGTAGATGCTCTTCCAGTGTAATTTCTTATCCACAGTTTCCTGTCATTTTTTTTATTATTTTTTTATTTCAGCACTTCTTCTTGGTCCATCTGTTATGTTTGTCCTGTTTTCACTCCTCTTTGATTTACAGTGCTCATCTGGCTTGTCCACCGCTCTCAGATCATTCTCTGTGAAGTTATTCTTTTGAACTTCTTCTCAACCTCAAAACCTTCATGTCCTGAGTAAACCCTACAAAAACTGCCATATTGTTTTTCAGTTCATCTGCACATCAGTTAACTTTTTTTTAATCGAATGTTTTTTGCTTTTATGTAAAAAATAATAATAACATATTAATATTATTAGCATCTTTGTTGTTGTTTAATAAATATAAATAAATATAAAAATAAAAATTGTTTGTGACAAAATTTAAATCAACAAACCACAAAATCTACTACTACTATTAAACATAACATAATCAATAATGATGATGATGATGATGATTGTTATTATTTTTCCCATTATGTACTGAACAGCATGTCCTAGGCTATATATGGTATGAAGTGTTTTTGACGCGATTTGAATGAGTGAGGAGAGTGAGTCTTGGGTACAGCATTATCGTGTCCTGACTAATTCATAGTTAGGAGGCGGAAGCGCTGTCCCGGGTGGCCGTGAGAGTAGGACAGTCACGAGTCAGGAGTATTTTAAACAAGACAGCAGGCGGAGACGCGGCGCGGCGGTCCGCGCTGTAAGGGAATTCCGGGGACGCGCGCGCTGACGTAAAGGAGCCTGAGGGCGGTGAAAGAAGGAGGAGGAGAGAAGAGAGCGTGCGCGTCTGTACTGCAATAGCTGTGAGTCCTTTCAAAAAAATAAAACCAGCTCCGCTCACCGCAACTCGATCCCTGCCTTAACTCACAGACACAGCTCTGTGCTCGCTATAGAGAGCGGAGACTCACCCAACAACAACAACAACAAATATCAGCAGCACGCGCCTTGCGAAGAGACACAACACACTTCTGGCATTTAAACCGAAGGATTTTGCGGATTACTATTTGTTGTTATTCAGCCGTGTTGGACAGATAACTGTTATACGCCGAGGAGAAGTTACGGATAAACTGCGCCCGCGACATTCACCGGTAACGACGGGAGTTTTAGTGGCACATTCGTGTTTTAGCCCTTGTTTTTGTTCTCACGCAGCGTTTGACGCGACGCTTCTGCATTTTATCTCCGCGCTTGTGATTCAAGCTTCTTTATATGTGATCACTCATAATTTAATCATTTCACCTTCAGAGTGTCCTACATCGGACGTGTCTCGAATCATCTGTTAGGAAAACTAAAAGATGTACTCGTTTGTTCTCCAACAGATCCCGTCTGAGTTTGGGGAGCGCTAGTGGAGACGCCAGCTGAACGAGTTTTACTACTAAAGGTAAGTTAGTTTTCTCAGTTGTTTTATCATTGTTATCCCCTTGGTAAACTCGTGACTACTTTATAGTTTAGTGTTGGCCGTGACTGAAAGACTTTTCACTCCTTATTACAGGGTAGCAACAGTCTGTGTGAATGTAAGCGTTGTAGTAACGGTGACCGGAAGATCAGCGCGCATTCCCCACGCGCATTAACTCTTTACTACCCACAACTCGTGGCTTTGAAACAATGGCTGGCCTTCTGTCTTCAGAGAGAGATTCTTAAGACAAATCAAAGCAGTGTTTAATTCTTAAGTTGGGCGTTTGGCGGTGTAGTTTATCGCTGCATTGTGTAAGCGGGGTGTTCAGGCAGACATTGTTTAGATGGAGGTCGTAAAGTCTCAGTCGCACGTGTGTCCGGTGTAAGGGGGTTGGGTTGACTGTGTAAACTGACCCGGCCCATCCGCAGTGACGAATCCTGCTTACCTGTGTCAAACGAAGACCTTTTCATTTAAAAGTACTAATACTATACTAGTACTAATATATATATAATATCAATAGCACAATATAATGCCAAACTACTGGTGTTTCTTTTATTACTGTCTTCATGCATTAGAATGGTTTTGACTTTCAGCTCTATGGAAGAAAAATAAATGTTGCAATGAATCTTTTTTAAAGAAGCTGAACCAGAAAAGAACCTCACTTCATTTATGTTTGTTGGACATGAGAGGGCAGGGCTCCACTGCCGGGATGTGCCGAGCTGGGCAGTCTCAAAAAGCTGAATAAATTGCCTCAGCCTGCTCGTGCTGAACTGAATTCGTCTGTCTGAAAGGAAATCTTTTGCATCTTTTTCTAGTACAAGCCTCCAGCCCTGCCTGGGGGTGGGTTTTTTTTTCTCTCAGCGTTAACATGTGCGTTTGAACATATTCCGGTGTCTCGGTTAAGGGAATATGCAAGGAGAAATTACTCTGTAACACGCTAGGAGGAATATTTGTGTTGATGTTATATAAAGATTGCTCAGAACATGTAAAATTGTCGATTGTATGAGCATCTCTGGGGGAGAGAGTTGGAATGCTCTGCATTTTGATCATAAACAGCTGTGGAAGTAAATACGTGAGTATATGAAGGACAGGAAGATTACGTTAAAGATAGACTTCTGATCAATTAACACTACTGACATGAAAACAGAGTGGCTGTTTGTTTTCGCTTCAAAGTTGTGGGCTGTAAATTTCGAGCGCAGCAGCTGCCGAGACTCGGTCCTCCTCAGACCAAGCGGATGTTTTGAATCACCCGCCTTACTGCAGTTTCACTGCCCCTTTATTCTGATCGCTTAAAGCTATAGGTCAGACTAAAATAAACACTACTTGGTGTGAATATATACTCATGAGACTGAATGAGGGCAATATTTTGAGGATACATGAACCATTGGTTTGAATTATAACTGTCATGGCATAAAATAATTGTTAAATCATTGTTCTTTGAAATTAACCGTTTCACAGAATTGAGTCGATCTTCCTCTTGCTAACTTCAAGTTACTATATAACATTCAGGGTGTGTTTGTGGTGTGTATTTGATCCTAACAGGTGGAGTTAAGAGAGAACGGTGTGGGTTGCACATTTCATGTGTGAGCGTGTGAAACCAAGGAATGATGATGTATCTTGTAGGTCAGGGGGCTCGCTGGAGTGCTTAGTCACTGTACGCTCGTCACAGTAGCCATTTGACAGTGATGATGACGGAGAGCCAGGCTTCCGTGAGTGTGGTTATACTAGTATTTCAAGGCTGTCCGAAAAAAAAAAAAAAAAATTGTAGGCTGTAAAGTCCTCCTCGTTCATTCCAGCCGAGCTCTAACGGTTGTGTGTGGGAGAGTTTTTAGGACTGTACTTTTGTGGTAAAAGGAAGTGATATAGGCAAGTTAGAGGAATTTCACAAGAGAAAGTATGCGAGTCTGTGAACACGTGTTATTATGAAGTTGGTTGATGAGTTTGGCATGGGTGGTGCAGTTAAACACAACAAGAATGAAAAAGGTTTAATACTGTCTGACACCACATTTTTTCCCCTTTGACTAGTTTATTTTTTCCTTTGTCACTTTGCCGGTCTGTTATCTCACATTTTGGCAGAAAACCAGAGTGAGGGGAAAAGGGAAAGGGAGTATAAGAAAGGGAGAGGCGGTGAAACTCTAGTGGGAGTGGTTGAGAGGAATGAAGGGAGGGAGAGTGGTGGAACACAAAAAAGATCAGTCATGTTTCTGTGACTCACTCAGATGTTTTTTGGATAGAGTGAGCAGCCAGGATGCAACACACAGATCGCTGACATGCGTCATAACGTGGCAAACGTGGTGGGGGAAATGTGACTGAAGAGGGATTGTTTTCCTGAATTGCAAACATCTTGATTTTCCTAACAGTAAAGTCAAATTTTCCATCTATTTATGGTCAGTAACTTGTATCATATTTCAGTTAGAGTGTCTAAAATATTTTACATGCCAGTCGTGACTCTTCATCCCACTCTGCTGGATCCCGCTCCAACGTTGTGAGCGTCAGACACGAGTGATGCCATGGCAACCTGAGAGCTGGCTTGTTTGTGATTTATTCTTTTTGTTACTAATAACTAATAAGTGTGTCTGTTTTGTTGGTGTCTAATACACTTGCTTCTGGGAAGTGAGGAGTTTGAACGTAGGTGGGGACTTTTGGGAGCTAATAAGACGCAAACAAGGCAGAAAGACAGATGTTCTAGGTTTGACTATTACAGTAATGAAAAGCTGAGATGTTTTGATAGTTACAGAGAAAGGTCATTTCTGGTACTTTGTATTCATAATGTTAAAAGAGAATGAAAGAGCGAACTCGTGTTTCCTGACATCTCACAGTGTCATGGTGACACATTTGTACAGATCTGTGTGGCATTAAAAGTTTTCTTGCAGATGGCTGTGCAGACACATTCCAGACTTTCATGTCTAGCAGACACTCACACACTGAGTCACTGCCATTCACGCACAGCACCCGTCTTTCAGATTTTGCCATTTGGGTTGTGTCTGTTGGGTAATGTGCTGGCACATCAATTACTCTTTCTGTTCCTTAAAAGTTTTACTCTAGTTCTCAGAAGAACTGCTACAGAAGTTGACCGACTGCTGTGATGAAATAACCCAGAGAGAAAGACATCAGAAACATTTGCCAAGCCTCAGAGGATTTAGCATGATGAGAAACTAGACACCTGACCAGTCCATGCTTTCATTTTTTGCGCCATTCATAAATATGTACACAGAGAATATGTTCCACAGGATGTTACATCATTCCCCTCAGTCCCTTTTAAGACCCCCCACCCTCCTCTCTTTTGAGAGGCACACTTCCTGTAGCTCTGACGACAACTTCCTGTCTTATCATATCTGTTCTGCTTTCTTTAATCTCACATGCTGGTATATTCACATTGACAGACAAACACAACAGCAGAATTTTCTCTGGCTATCCAGAGATATCAATATATATATTAGGTCTGAACAATGGATAGAAAGAACCAAGTCCCCACACTACATTTATTTTTCAAATAATCTGTGAATGTATGTCACAAACCTGAAGAAAAGATCTGTCGTCACTTTCATTTCATTATGTCTTGGAAGTCAACATGAGATCAAAATTGGCCTTATAGACTTTCTTAATGCACCTTTCTGGTCTTATTGTCAAGATTATTTGTGCACATTATTTCAAAGCCTACATAATCTTTAATCCAAGTAACAACTCGCTCCACCTTTTGAAATGTTTCTTCTTTTTAGATAGTGTCACTTTTCACAATCCAATTAATTAAGTCCCATGCTACATATTTGTTGTTTGTTTTTCAATGAATATCCTTTCTCAGTTCGAACTGTGACACGTTACAGAAGTAAAATGGTTTGTAAACCGTTTCATGTTGACTTCTCCTTTTATGAGTAATATCAGTGTCAGTAATACACCTCATTCAAGGTAATGACAAAGGGTGTTTTCTCAGCAGTGCTCTACCACAGTGACAGCATGGCTGTTTACTCTTTACAGGATGTGACCACTAGTTACTAAGAAAAGCATCATGTTTCTCTTTGTGTCAACTCAACAAGAAACAACAGAGACCTGTATTCAAGATTTACATTATTAGTAAAATTGCTGATTTTTTTTTTGTGTCATGTCAGGAATGACAGTATTTAGATTAGGGTCACCTGAGTCCTTCCCATCTAGAAAGACCTTAATCTGGGCACTTTTATACACCACTGATGTGTCCTGGTTTATATATTAGCCTTCCTATGTATTCATTAACCGTTTATACCAGATGGACAGCATTTTAGTGCATTTTAATGTCAATATTATATCGATGCCTGTGATGTTAGTGCTCCAAATGCCAAATCTCCAAATGCTCCATCCAGATGGATACATCATCTGTCTAGCAACCATAAATCAGGAGAGATGAACTAGGTCAAGGGCGATGACAAGAAAACTAGAGCAGGGAAAGCAATTGTGGTCTGTCCATAGGGGCCAGTCGTGGATGTTTTTATTGTAATGTTATTTTTGGAAGGGTGGTCAAAGGTTTTGGTGCGAGGATTTGGCCATAGTCAAACAAGAAGCGAGCACTGCTTGTGTCCTCAGCTGAACCCACTCTCAGAATCAGGATGTAGGCCACACTCTGTTCCATGTACACATGTTTGTGTGGAGGCTATGAGTGTGGGCTTGGAAGGCAGTGATGCTATTGTGACGACTCAGCCTTGCATCATTGGCAGAGGCAGACGCATACACACAGGGAAGGGAACAGACGCAAGCCTACTGTGACATTGTGCTTCTTTGTGCCTCGGAGTATGATATCTATCTGAGTTGGGTTATATAATGGCCACACGTGAGTGCTCACCCACAGGTCTTTCCGCCGGCTCACAGAGGAACATTCCAGCTCTCCCAATTCCCCTTGTCTTCTCATGTACATAGCTTTACCACCAATCTATTTCCCTCTCCTGGCCTAATTCCTTGACTCCATTCCATGTCGATTTTTCCACATACTCACTCGCTCAGCTGTTTTTGCTCTCCGTGTTGCTTCATGGTAGTTTCTGGCAGGAATGAGGACACTGTCGTCATGCCGGGAGATGACATCATTCACAAAACCCATAGAACTATTTTAAAATGGAATTGCTTTCACATTGACATGTTCCTTATGTCAGTTCCCATTTATTTAAAATGTGAATGGTAAATTGAATCGGTTTTTGAAAACATTACTTCAGCCGTCATATCTTTTGGTCCAGCTGTATGGTTGGTTAGTTCTCATGGTGATTTCCTGAAGGTTTTTTTTTTTTTTTGTCGTTTGATTGGACAGGGTTGGTTGTAAGCGCCCACATACGTGGCCATCATTTGGTTTGGTGTTTTAAGCATTGATCTGAAGTGTGACAACCGAGCCAGTGACTGGAATAGTTGTTTGATGTTTATTGTCATGGGTAATTTTATCAAGCTGAGGGGCGATGTGGGGGTGAATGGGGAATTTTTTTTTAAATTATGATATCATCGTTGTAACATTTTGTGATTTAAAGGTGATTTGAAATTTAAGTTACTTTTAAAGAGTTTTTTTTGAAGTATGAGTAAATACACATGACATTTCTATAAAACAGTTGGCTAAAGCATGAAAGCGAATAGAGATGTGATGCCTTGCAATAAACCCATAACCACACAACCACGTTCACTCGTATAATCAATTGCACCGCAAGCCACCTGTTTTCTCCAGTCTGATCGATGTCTGTGAGTTTCGGATTCCTCGGTTTGGTGAAACATTTAAAAATCCCCACTGTAATTTTACAGTTCCTATGTTTTGCATCTAAAACAACGCACTGTGACAGATATCAATGACGGCACACTTTCAGAAATTCCCTATGCTGTCACCAGGGTGGGCGTCCAAGATCACCTGACCGTAAAGAGTGTGTGAGAGAAGGGGGTTGAGTCTGGTTTGTGGGGTAAGCCCTTTCCATGGTTGAGTCATGGGAGTTCCCCAGTTACGCAGCAGAAAGCTAGCTGTTATCAGACCTAATGTGTGCGTGTTTCGATATATATCTCGTACAATTATAAGAATCAGTTTCAGAGTCCTGTATTTTTCCCAGATTACTAGAAATCGATATTACTAGTGATCCAAAACATATTCTCGTAAAAGCAAAGCTGTAGCAGTATGATTTGTCTCTCTATGTGAAATGTGGAAATGTAGTATGGAGAAGGTTCAGTTTGCGTTTGTGTTTTTATACTATGAATGTACACTGAAAGCCACCACCCACAGCTGTCTGCCTCTACAGTCTTCAAACATTTTTAGGCAAAAGACCCCCCAGTTGAACATTGCGGCAAAAAAAAGTTTTAGCAATAAGCTGTAGCTTTTTTGTTTCACTAAAACTGGTTTATGATATCAAAATAATATGGCAGACTCACTGCTGAAGACCCTTGGTTTACTGTGTACATACCTCTTTTACACAAACTTACATTTTTCTCTTATGCAAAAAACATGCACATATACCAGCCCCCGAAAACAAACCACTTTCTACTTTCTGGAAACCTATCAGTTCCACCTTTTATTTCTCATGGGGTGTTTTTCCTGAGCCACAGTTTTCACATGTGATTGTTGGCTTTCCACACCAATGTCTCTATGAGAGCCAGTCCTGTGTTTATTCAGACACCTCCCCACAATAACTCTCTCACCATTGTGTATGTGGGAGACTGTATCATGGATTTCCTCTCACTGTTGTCCTGTTCACCACCAAAGAGATCCCAGTGTGGCAGGCAGATTTCCTTTAGTTTTCTTTTTTTTTGGTTATTATTGAATAATGGTTATTATTGAATAAAGAATTTATTTATTTATTAGTGATTTGTCAATTATAAAAAAAAGTATTCTTTATTGTGTTCCTAATAGAGAATAGAATAATATGGGGAAAACAAATGAGTTTTATTAAAACCCAATTCTTGTCCAGATCTTTTTTAAATCGCAATCTTCTCTGGAGTCATTTCTGACACCCTGTCTGTGATAGGGTATTGATGGCACAGCTGTGAATCCTGGCTGTTTTTACAACACTTGTTCTGATTGGATTGAATGAAGCCAATGTAAAAGATCAGGAACACAAATGAGAATAAACTTAGGCCCTGTCCACACTGAGACTCATTTCACTGTATACACATACATTTTGTACTGTATATAGGCGTTTCATCCACACGGATCCGGCGTTTCGGTGAAACTGATATTTTTTTAAACTGGGTTCCACAGTGGATAAATTTGAAAATGCCACTTTTGTGTTTTCTTGTGGACCGCAAATCTGTATATTTTCTGAAACAAAGACGTCATCAGCCCAAGTCTCGCCCTTAGTCAGACGTCGCTATATCACATAACCGCAACAAAAACATGAACAAACACTGATGATTGTCTTATTATTAACTAACAGTAACACAGATTAATAAATATATTGTTCCATGTTCGTTTGTATACCACGCCAAAGGTTTATGCGCATAGTCAAGTCAAGTCAAGAATTCAGTGATGTCATCTCTGTTCAGTTTAAATAGTGTCTGTGCATTTATTTGCAATCAAGTCAACGATATCGCTGTAGATGAAGTGTCCCCAACTAAGCAAGCCAGAGGCGACAGCGGCAAGGAACCGAAACTCCATCGGTGACAGAATGGAGAAAAAAAACCTTGGGAGAAACCAGGCTCAGTTGGGGGGCCAGTTCTCCTCTGACCAGACGAAACCAGTAGTTCAATTCCAGGCTGCAGCAAAGTCAGATTGTGCAGAAGAATCATCTGTTTCCTGTGGTCTTGTCCTGGTGCTCCTCTGAGACAAGGTCTTTACAGGGGATCTGTATCTGGGGCTTTAGTTGTCCTGGTCTCCGCTGTTTTTCAGGGCAGTAGAGGTCCTTTCTAGGTGCTGATCCACCATCTGGTCTGGATACGTACTGGATCCGGGTGACTGCAGTGACCCTCTGATCTGGATACAGACTGGATCTGGTGGCTACGGTGACCTCGGAATAAGAGAGAAACAGACTAATATTAGTGTAGATGCCATTCTTCTGATGATGTATCAAGTACATCGGGTGTTATGGGAAGTGTTCCCGGTTCCGGTTTACCTAATTAATGCAGCCTAAATATCCTTTAACGGATTTGGATATTAAAAGCATATTAGTATGTTATGTGTATGCCAGGTTAAAGAGATGGGTCTTTAATCTAGACTTAAACTGCAAGAGTGTGTCTGCCTCCCGAACAATGTTAGGTAGGTTATTCCAGAGTTTAGGCGCCAAATAGGAAAAGGATCTGCCGCCCGCAGTTGATAGGTATTATCAAATTGCTCTGTGTGCCATGTGTTTAAAATGCGTGGGAAGCTCACGGTGTTTGCATGCGTGGGTGTTTCATGGGAGCACAGCCGGTCTTCTCACTTTGCTGTCTCCCAAAAGAACACTTTAATTTTAGACCAGTCTTTTTTCCCTAATCCGTCCATCCATCCTGTTCAAGCCTTCTGCTGTTCTTTTTCTCCCTCCACCCCTTGCTCTATTTCTTTCTATCCTTTCCTCTCTCCATCACGCCTGGCCTAATGAGATTAACCTCAGTGTCTCTCTTGTCATAGACACACTCATACACATGCAAATAATCAAACTCAAGCAACACAACACAAGTACACACACTCCTTTATGTACACATGCACACAGAACTCACTGGCTTGATTCCAGGGCTTTGCTCTGCTCGTCCCCTCCCTCACATCACTCTCACCCTCTGCCAAGAGGCCCTAGGAAGGGTTATAATGACCTCAGTGTACTCACCCTACAGGTGAACTCCCACAAGCCCATCTGTGCAAGCTTTACTCCCATTAGAATACAGAAGAGCACTGCACCCTAGAGGCAGCAAGTGGTACTGAAGTTCTGGAGGGTTCCTTTGTTATTAGCTGCCTTCAGGCCAAACACTCATACAGCCTACAAAGGATGTTTTCCCCATGTGTTTAATGGATTTGGCCGTTTTTTTGTGCCTCAACCCCTTATGCCCCATCTCTCTTTTCTTTCTCTCCCCAGTTGGCAGGAGTAGCAGTAAATAGCTTCTCTGTCGTGTTGGTGAGTGGCCCTCACTGTTTTGCAGTGGAGGGCTTCACTCTCACAGCTAGTGTGGTAAGTAACCATGCGTACTGTTCTCTTGGTAGTGTAGTACTGAACAATAATTTATATCAGTAAGAATATGTGGTGCTTATTAGCATATGAGATTAAGCTGATATATAACTATTATAGGAAAACTGAAAAAACTTGACTTGCCCTAGCAACTAGCTAAAATAAAAATTGCTAACTGAAATAAAAATCTAAGCTAAATAGAAATATAAAAAACAACTGATAGATTTTCAGCTAAAATATAAATGTAACAGCTAATTCAAAATATTAAAACTAAAAGTATATAAATGATACTAAAGGAACACTGATAAGTGTAGCTAATAAATTAAGAGATTAGATGTCTGCTCTGCCATCTGACTTTCTCAGATTTAAGCCAAGACATTGAAGGCAGCTTAATGGTGTACTAGATAAATAGTGTCACAACCACTTCACTTAATGTTGGAAAGAATGCAAGAATTTGACATGTGACAGCTGTATTTGCTAAGATATTAAACGTGTGTTTATTGTTTAGGCTGGATGCATCACACAGCAGAACAGTTTGCTGGGTGCAGCACACGGAACCCTTTTCCTCTGGACGGACTCAACCGGGGACCATGGGCTTCCGTGGGCAGCCGCGCCTGGCCACCTACCTCCAGGTAATATACCTCATGATCAGGGCCGCATCATGCTTTTGGTGACTTCACTGATAAAGTTGTTAACTGAGGCTACGTTTACACGACAACAATGGAGTCAAAAACTGAAAAGTTTTTCCCTTACATTTTTAAAAAGTTTCACGTATACATGACAAAGTTTTCAAAAGTATTCCATTTACACACATCCACGGAAACGGGCAAAAGTTCTGTATTACAAACCTGTTTTCAAAATTACGATGTTTCAGTCACCAAAACGACGTGTAAACAAACAGGCAAAACGCATAAAACGTTTCCCTGTTTTTGGGTGAAAACGTTGTGTAAACCGCTCCTGAGCTATTAAGGAATGATCAAAGCAAAACTTTTTCTTTTCTCTTGATAGGTGCTTAACAGGTGTCAATCAGCACCAATTCCTCCCCCATATGCCACCCAGTCACATGACTGGGCTGAATCATTCTAGTAAATTTTTAAACAATGGGTGAGTTTTTATTAAGCTTATTGTTGTTTTACAATACTTCTGGCAAAAGTTTGTTAATGTGTCCTTGTATTTACAGTCCCTTACATCGAGGAGATAAGCAAGACCTGTCATTGCAAAGGATGCCCCCTGTTCCTCCCAGGCCTTGGGAACAAACCAGAACTGGCCAGGGATATGAGCCATTGCCTGGTGATAACCACAACCGACTGCACAATGGCTACAACGTAGGACCTCCTGCACACCTCACAGCTCGAGCCAGTCAGCTACTGAAGGTGATTACTGACCTTGTATTTCATTACTGTACCTTTCATATGTGCTCTTTTTATATAAAAATGAATAGTGTTCCTGTATGTATCAGTATGTATATATCAAGTTATGAAAGACTAGCTTTATATTACACTGAAGTTGTTATACAAATTTTTTGCATTAAATTGAATGTGTAGCACAGTGTTCTATAGTTGAGAGTACTTTCACCAACTTCTTTTTCTCTCGCTTTATCCACAAGTACGGTGCTCCTCATCCTCAGCTCCCAGCCCATGACTCACGGCCCATGCCTCCATTAACTGATATATGGACTCAACCTCAGACTCAGCAACAACCCAGGGGGCCTCACCCTCATTCTGGACAGTTAAAACGGCCTGGGCCCCCTCTGGGAGAGCACTCTGTCATTCAGCATACCCCTGCTCCATCTCTGCACCGGCCCATGGAGGACTGCCCCAGTGCGAGCAAGAGAAAGAAGAGCTGTGGGTCTGAACAGGTTAGTCGAGAGCGTATCACGACATTTGATGTCCTTACCTCTACATTTTTTTTTTTTTTTTTTTTTTTCATAAGACTTGCCTCTAACAAGTGTTCTAAGAATCCCTTTTTTACTTTTTATTATGGCAGATGACTTCTTCAGCCATGCAGCGCTTATCTGGGCAGCCTGTACATTTGAATCAGCAGCCGTCCTCCATCTACCCCCCAACAAAACCTGGCTTTTGGAACCCATTGCACAAAGGAGGAGCACCCTGGAACACAAATGAACACAAAAGCAGACCCATCGATTTTCAGGTGAGTCATCACTGATCTGAATATTATTATTCAATAACATCTGTCTGAGTTTAATGTATGGCATCATCTGTCACTGCCACTTTATTAGCTTTCACCTTTAACCTTACGCCACCCACACACTAAACAATTTCAGCGTTGACTTTCCACTTGTCAGTGGCGATTGTGACAGGCCAGAAATCAGATGCAAATCTATTTAGCAGGTTAAATATCTAAACCTGTCTGCAATCCAAGTAATGTAATGTGAAATATGTTTTGACTGTAACTCACATCGCACAATGATAGAGAATCGTGTAGTGTGTGTAAAGAACAGCAATCCATCAAATTAAAATTTGTGTATTGAGTAGCTGTTACTACTTACTTTGAGTCTTCCCTTTTGTTTTACAATTGATGTGCTTGGCTTACTTGACTAATTCCTATTCTCTATTTACAGGATTCAGCTAAGTCAGTAATTGAAAGTTTTACCTATAAACCGCCTCCCTTGAATCCATCAACCATGTCTTCACCCACCATTCCCACCACAAGAGGCTACGAAGAAAGCAGGGGTCCTCCACCACAGTCCCACAAGCCTGCTCAGTCACCACAGTCTCTGGGACCACCTTCACAGAACCCTTTTATCCATCATTCTCCATACCCCTACCCCAACAACAGACCTTCAGCCCAGACCCAAGGAGAACCACGTGGCACTACTCCACAAAGAGGACATTGTTCTGGAGTGAGTTCTTTGGCTAACCAGGCTCCACCACCAAATACATCCTCATCATCACCACAGGCAGATGGGGAGCACCCTGCACCCTCACCAGCAAACCACACCTCTGTGCCTTACAGTCACCCTCAATTCCAGCCTCACCCAGGGCTGGTCCTTTCCAGCCCACAAGCCAGCAACCAGGCCCAGGCCACAGTACCTCAGCACAACCCCCATAAACCCTGGAGGAATCAGGTAACACACTCACACAGAATAATAGCTGATGATCACATATATTCAACTTACATTAACCAAAACCTATTTGATACACAAACAGAACTGCCTGCTTCAGGCTTAATAATGTGGCTGTTTAATATGAAAGAATATTACGCTACACAACATATGCTGTAAACCATGAATGTTATTAGTTACAATATTTTGTCCAATGATATGCTGACTGTAATATTCATTTCCCTTTAGGAATCACGTGACTTTTCAGATTCTCAGGTTGCTGCACGCTTTTCTCAGGCACTGAATAGGCTTGCTGGGGCCAAACAGGGTCCAGGGACCCCCCAGCGTGTGAGCCCTCCACAGGCTCCTGCTCGAAAGCCTGTCATTACCCCAAACCTAGAAACTCCTTGCTCTCTAAAACTATACACCAATGTTGGAAGCATTCCTGCCATGAGCTCAGCACCCTCTACCACCTCCTCCATTCCCAGCACCCTGAGCAGCTGGAGAGCAACGGATTCGTCAGTGCTAGTTTCAAACCCAAACCATGTATCCATGATTGGTCAAAATCTAACACATCCAGGGTATCAGGGTATCCATACGGGTGTTGGAACCCTTCCAAAACAACATAGAGGTGCACAATCTCAGATTCAGTCCACTCTTCCCCACACAGGACAGGGTAGACTTAACTACACCCCAGTGTCCTCTTCTCCATCCAACCTAAACTCAGGACTTCAGAGATCAGGGGAGAGCGTCATTACCAGCAAGACGTATAACACTCTCCCTCAAGTCAGTTCACCTTTACATTGTTCTCAGCCTCCAGAACACAAAAAAGTCAACTCAGCCCTACAGGAAATTTCTAGTTATTCATTCAGCTCATCACCCATTCAGGCTTCCTCCTCAGTTTCTCAGGCAACTACTACTGTTCCAGCCTCAGTCTACTCAAGGTCCTGTTTACAGCCAGCTGCCCCAAGCTCTCAGTCCATTACTGATGCTTTAAACAAACTTGATGCAGAGCTGCAAGGCCACATGCAAGCAGAAGAGAGGAGGAGAAACCAGAATGAAAAGAGGAAACGGAATGTAGAACAACAAGAAGTGGAGACAAAGCCACACAGTGAGTCTGCTATCAAGAGTCTGGAGCATTTGGTGTCAGGTAGTGCAGCTGAGCCTTCACCTCCTCGTTTGTCACCAGCCAATGCATTCTCCTCCATCTCACTTCCTAGCCAGAATTCACTACCTTATCCCTGGTTGAGTCGAGGAGGAGTGCCCCCACGTCTTTCTGGAACTCCAGCAAATGTTGTGGAGCGCTCACAACCACCTCCTCTTACCCCCCAGACAGAATATGCCCGTGAGAAGCAAAGGCAGAGAGAGAAATGGAAGAGTGGAGCACCAACTCAGAATTTCACTGGCAATCCCACATACCCCTCAGATTCGGGTCTCATTAGTCCCTCCGAAAACCACAGCCACACCATGCAATTGAAGCCTGATCCATCCATAGATGTCACCAAGATGAAAAGCTCTCATAATGCTGAGAATATTGACACTATTCCCAACCCTCCACCTCTGCGTGAGCCACCCAAACTTTACCAGGCCTTCCCCAAGGATATTCGTTCTTCATGCACACCTATCAGCACGGCTACAAGCAGTCTTCAGAAACATATGCCTAGTACAGGATTTGGTAGTCTGGGTAGCAGTGCTAGACGTTGCAGTGGTGATTCTGATGGTGCCCAATTTGAAGAGGAAACATCTGAGCTCTTGCCTGATGGATTGGCTAACATTATGAAGATGCTGGATGAGTCCATCAAGAAAGAGGAGGAGCTATATTCTGGTCAGAGTGGAGAACGGCCAGTACCAGAACCTCCATTTTATACAAACGTGGAATCTATGAAGGGTTACTTATGCACGCCAGACCTCATGCCTACCCTTAAGAAATCTCCAACTGAGGATTATCAGCCAGATGGCCATGCAAGCCCACCTGTGTTAAGTCGGCAAGGCTCACTGGCATCTCCTTGTAGCCGTACTTCTTCACTTGAAGAAGAAGAGGAGGCTCTTAAGGTCATTCCCAAGCCTGCCAAGTCCATTTGCATGAAGTCTCAAGAAAGCAGTTTTGCCACAACAGGAACCAACTATCGCCATAGTGACCTGGCCAAGTTGTATGGTCTTCCAGAGGTAGAGAAAAGTGAGTTTGAGGATGATGAAGAAGTGGATCGGGAAGATGAAACTCCATCCTGTTCACCACCACAGCGGCCACACCTCCATCAGACAGGTGTGAACAACATGTTTAAAAACCTTGCATCTGTACTTGAGAGTCCAAAGTACACCTACCGAGGTGGACCCTTTGGTCGTCCTCCTCCCTCTGCTTTTATGGGAGTGAAGTACTCATCATCTTTTTCACTGGAGCCTGACATTTGCAGACAACAACAAAGCACTTCTCCCACATCCGGTTTAGCCAATCACCCAGGTTTCAGCAGTCCAACACAAACCCCTGCCATTAGCAACTCAGGTCAGCCTCATCCCCTCTCACCTACAGATTGGGCATCGGAGAGGAAGAGATGGGATAACATAAGCCAGTCAGATCCTTTGGGCAGTGATGATGAAGAAGAGGTTTCAGACGAGCCCACACAACAAAACGAATCTGGAACTGTGAAAGACTTGTTGGAAAAACGACCAAAGCTGACCACCATCTCAGAGTCTTCACTAGCGGAGCTTGGTCATAGCTATGAACTAAACAAACATATACAACTTTATAAAGACCACTCAAAGGCAGAGTCACAGGAGACATGCAAACCTGATAAAGAAAAGGACCGACAAAGAGACCGAGAACGAGAGAGGAAACACAAACACAGTGGCAGTAGCAAAAAACATGAGGACAGGAAAGAGAGAAAGAAAAAGCACAGAGAAAGACACGAGGATGCATCTCTTTCCTCATCCTCATCTTCCAGCTCCAGTCGACGGCACAGGGAGGGAAAGTCACACAAGGAAAAAAAGAGCCGGCAGGTACTGGGTAACCTGCACCTTCAGAGTAAGGAGTTTAGGGAGAAGGAACGAGAGCGTGATGGGGACAAAAAGAGAAGGAAAGAGGAATGTAGCCAAACCCCGTGTGAAAGGGAAGAATGGGCACGGAGCAAAGACAATGGAACCACCTCTGGACGTTCCTCTGATCTCCCATCTGCTTCTTCAGCATTATGTTCTGACGACTTTCAGAAACTGAAAGCACTAACAGATGGGCCACCCAAAGAACTGAAGATACGCCTCATAAAGGTGGAGAGTGGGGACAGGGAGACATTTATTGCTTCAGAGGTAGAGGACAGAAGGATTCCTTTGGAGGAAATCACCATAAAAAACACAGCTAGTGAAATCATCAGAGCCTGCAAGTAAGCAATATTTGTGTGCAGAAAATCTTTAAAACAAATAATCTCTCGGCTGCAGTTGCAATTTATTTTGATGTGACTTGGACCATGAAAGGCCCTATCTAATACGTAATGTCTTGTTTCAGGGGAGCTCGCGTTAAGGGGAAATTTAAGGAATCGTACCTCCTACCTGCCTTCTCTGTTAAACCAGTTTTGACCACAGAACAGCCCATCCCTCAAGAGAAACTCAACCCCCCCACACCTAGCATCTATGTAAGCACTGCAGTAGCATCTTCTGCCCCCCGTGGTTTTTGTGTGTGGTTTTAAATGCACGATAACCTCTGCTTAAGTAATACCACAGTTGATGTCCAGTTGTATAAAAGTTTGTCTTAATGACTCTATCTTGTTGTTTCTGTGCAGTTGGAAAGTAAAAGAGATGCATTCTCTCCGGTCCTGCTGCAGTTCTGCACAGATTCTAAAAACCCAGTTACTGTCATCCGGGGACTAGCTGGCTCCCTCAGATTAAGTAAGTTTATGCATAATGTATTATGGATCGATGGACAGATACTCACGTCGTACATTTTTGTAACCTTTAACGGTTGTCGTTGTGGAAACTAAGTTGTATTAATATTTTATTCCTTCATCTTCATAGATCTTGGTCTGTTTTCCACTAAATCTTTGGTGGAGGCAAATGCAGAGCATGCAGTAGAGGTCAGGACCCAGGTCCAGCAGCCAGCTGATGAGAACTGGGATCCCAGCGGCACTGGCCAGACCTGGCCCTGCGAGAGCAGCAGGTCGCATACAACAATTGCCAAGTATGCCCAGTACCAGGCCTCCAGCTTCCAAGAGAGCTTACAGGTTTGAACGCAAGCATACACCCCTACAAAGCAAAAGTGAGGACACAGTGTTTGTTGTCCAGAGATTTGTCATTTTGTTTGTACAGTTCTGTCTGATATAAACTATAAAATGAATGCCATTTGAATTATATACGTCATACACTCAACATGCACCTATACCATTGTCTGCCTTTAAAGGAAGAGAAGGGCAGTGACAACGAGGAAGATGATGATGATGATGAGAAATTGGCCACCAACTCTGAGAATACAACCAATAACTCCTCAGCTCCCAGCTCCAGGTAAGTCTTTTAAAATTTGTGTATGGTCTGTGTGAACTGTGGTCATTTGATTTTCTACTTTGATTTTCTAATTAAGACATAAATAGAAATTAGAAACGTTTTGATTTTATTTTTTTTAAGAAATGGAAAAAAGAAAATTTAGCTTAATTTCGTATATTTGTTAATGGGTAAATTATTATTACTTTTTTCTTCGTATTTGTGGGCGGCCATGAAATGCCCCTTTCGTTGCCCATCTTCTGTACTACGCTGTATAGGCTGCAGACACGAGCTTAGTTCCTTTTCAACAGGATAGACATGGCAGGCGAGCCAAACTTATTCACAAGAATTCTGCCGCTTTTTCATGTAGGCTACTAACGACACTTAGAAGATAAATAAATCTATATTTTTACGGCTGCTGATTGTTATTGAGAAAACAGAAATTGTTCATAACCAGTAAAACGACATTTGACTTCTAGGCCTATTTAAGAAAAACCTCACAGGTAACATGTTTTCATTCACAGTTACAAACTACAGCAATTGAAGCTATACACCTCGTATTAGGGGTGTGCCGATCACGATCGAGACGAAATACTGACGAGATGCACATTAGCGATCGGCCGATCGTGATTGGCGCACCCCTACCTCGTATAGAGTGAAACAAGTAGGCTACTGCACTCCAGGTGGTTGGAGGTGCTGACACGGTCCAGATAACATTGGAAAGACTCCATCATTTTTGGTCATACACCCACAATAACAACAAAACCCTCAAAACAGAATATGCTTTCTTCCGTCTCTGAACTTCTTTTTTGAAATGCATCACAAATATGAACCAAACAAAGCGTCACTGACATAAGAAACACGTTTATGGAAATGTCTGCCTTGAAACAATTCAAACTGAAAACAATTATTATCCGTTATTTGTAATTTGTATGAAACCAATGACAAGTACAGTGTTTCCCATCTGAGCTCATTATCTGTAGTATTTCAGGCATAAAGCAGAGGAATAAACCTTTTATTTACCTCAGAAGAAGAATGCAATGTGATGCTCGGCTTGATACAGTGGAGATCATTTCAGACGAGAAAATCATTCATTCTATAATCATTTAATAGTTGGGCTTACGTGGAAAACTGAATTGATGCAGTACTTGAAATGGTCTGGAATAATGGCGGCATTAGTATGATCTTGTTTCAGTTCATAATTCCAAAGTATAGCCTATATTTAGGCCTTAAGATATTACAGTAGAATAAATATTACGGTGAAAGCCTGTGTAAAGCTTTATTATAAATAGTTTTTATTTGTTGGTTTTTTTTATATGTGGTTTGGGTTTTCTTTCCCATGAAACGCAAACTGCCATTATGTAAAAAGCAATTCTGCAGCAGTCATGAAAAAAATTATAATGTTTTATTTATTTATTTTGTAAGCACCGCTAGTAGCTTACACAACAGAGTCGCATGATTCTTGTGAATAAGTTTGGCTTGCTGCATCTCTCCTGTTGAAAATAAACTGATCTCACGATTGCTGCCTATACAGTGATGTAGATATGGAAGACCGGGGACGGAAGGGGCGTTTCAGGGCCACCCACACATACAGCACACATATTGAAACCTAATCTAATTTTTTTTTTACCCATTCGAAAAATACAGCAACATTTTTGTTTTTCTGTTTCTTAAAACAAGTAGAAAATCTAATGACCAGAAGGTACACAGACTATGTCTAAAGATCTCTCTAAAATGGTGTTACTTAAAATGGTTTAATTTATCTTTATAGTTCAGAGCAGAAACCTGTGGGGAAGATAATAAAATTTGGCACCAACATTGACCTGTCCGATCCCAAAAGGTAAGACTACTGTGCATAAATGTTTAACCTTATCTTATTTGGATGATATAAAAAAACTTAAACATGTGAAACTTAAAAAAACTGGTTGTTGATACAGAAATAGGTGTCTCCACATGTGATGTGCAAGCATGTATGCAAATCTGTTAACTAAATTATGTTGTGTCTTTTTCTTAAGATGGAAGCCTCAGCTGCAGGAACTGCAGAAATTGCCGGCATTTATGCGTGTGTCCTCCAGTGGGAATATGCTGAGTCATGTTGGCCACACCATTTTGGGAATGAATACAGTACAACTCTACATGAAAATCCCAGGCTGCCGCACACCAGGTTTGATGCTTTCTTGATTTATGAGTTAGACTAGAGAATCAAGGATAGATAGTCTGCTTTGGCAGGTAGAAGTATTGGTGTTAAATTTAATGTTCAATGCTTATATCATCAGGACACCAGGAGAACAATAACTTCTGTTCTGTAAACATTAATATTGGGCCTGGAGACTGTGAGTGGTTTGCTGTCCATGACAACTACTGGGAAGCCATCAGTGATTTCTGTGAAAAGTAAGAATAAATTGATCAAAAACCATGTCAAATGATACTAATAGTCAAACGATGTTTAATTCTTATATATTTTTGTTCAGATAAATACTTTACTAACAAGTTTGTGAATTTTCTCAGACATGGCGTCGACTACCTGACAGGATCATGGTGGCCGGTTCTGGATGACTTGTACCGCGCTAACATCCCTGTGTACCGGTTCATCCAAAGACCAGGAGATCTGGTATGGATCAATGCAGGCACTGTGCACTGGGTTCAGGCCGTGGGCTGGTGCAACAACATTGCTTGGAATGTTGGACCTGTCAACTGTGAGTAACTTACACATTAACATTTTAAGAACTTCTGTTCTGTAATCATTCAAAAAGTACTGGCTTTTTGTTGTTTTAGTGCCTGTAGCTGAAAAATTAAGATTTTTTTCCCATTGTCATTACAATAACATATGTATGACGTGTGCCAAGAATATAGCATACTTTTAGTGAAAAATAAAAGCTAGTTGCTTTAAACTGCATTTTATCAGTCATGAGGATTACATAAGCAGTTGAAACTAAATGTGTACAACTAAAATCCTGTGCACAGAAATGTAAAAGGAAAAAAAAATGTTTCTGCATTCGTAGCTTATCAGTACCAGTTGGCTTTAGAGAGATTTGAGTGGAATGAAGTGAAGAAAGTCAAATCCATCGTTCCCATGATTCACGTATCTTGGAACATGGCACGCAACATCAAAGTCACTGACCCAGACACTTACAAGATGATCAAGTGAGTATGCAGTAGCATTATGGACTTGTTCTTACAAAGTTACATTATAATTAAGTAGCATGGACCTACATTTAATACATCTGCCTTTCCTCCTTTCCAGACACTGTCTCCTCCAGTCTATTAAACACATTCAGATTCTGAGGGACCAGCTGGTGGCAACAGGAAAGAAGATCTCCTACCAGAGCAGGGTGAAGGATGAGCCGGCCTACTACTGTAACGAGTGTGATGTGAGTTGATTCTGCTTCATTATTTGTATAGTATTGGCAGGTGCAACATAGAAAAACCCACCAAACACATGCAGAATTCTGTTCCATAAAAATAATTTAATTCCAACATTCAGCCGTGTCATCTCAAGTTATAAAATAATAATGGCAGAGCCCATTTTAAAGGTGCAGTGTATAATTGGTTTTGCAGGGTTTTTTTTGGGGTGTCTCAAGGTCCAGGCTTTAAGAGCTTGTTTGTTTTGTTCTTGTGCAGGTGGAGGTGTTTAACCTGCTGTTTGTGACCACTGAAACTGGCAGTCGGAAGATGTATGTGGTGTACTGTGAGGACTGTGCTCGACAACGCAGCCCAAACCTCTCCAATGTAGTAGTGCTGGAGCAATACCGCATGGAGGAGCTCATGAGCATGTACGACTCTTTCACCCTGGTAAGTGCATCCACACGTTTTATCAATGTGAACAGACAAAAACAAAGCTTAAAAAAATAAACCAACATCATTTGTATGTGTGCTTTCCCAGGCTACCAGTTCCAGCTCCCGATGAGGACGCCTCATCCCTTTCCCTCACACAGCCATAACCAAAACTCCTGCTCGCAGGACGAGATCTTTTATTTTAGTCCAATGAAGAATTAAAACATTTACCGTTGGAAAGAAAAAATGACTACTGTTAATGTTTGTTGAACAGCCAACCGAGAACCAGTTTATTCAGCATTGTTTACAGAACCAGTCAGCCAATAGGACTCCAGTTTACTTCTGTCGGTCTTGTGTACCGACCTCTGAATGGCTCTGCCGGACTTCAGATGGAACGCAGTTTGGTGCTGTCACAGAGTTGCCGAGATCCTGTCCATATGTGTTTTTGTTCTTAAGTTTTCTTTCATGTTGCTCTCTTTTTTTGTGTGTGTAAATGCTCTTTGTACTTTTTGTGGGTGCTTTTTTTTTTTTTTTTCAATAATTTATTGTTTTTAAACCTAGAACAGCCTAGATATATACCACATTGGCCTTGTGACTTGTATTTAGTGAAGATATAAATTAATAATACTAATAATAGAGCTATGGACATTTTTCTAAAGCATTAAGAATTAATAAAAGTACAGTTGATCAGAATGCTTCAAAACATACGGGTTTTAAAAGATGTTTTCAGTTTTCATATGGAATGTTGCGTTTATATAAGCATTTAGGATTTCATTTAATCATTTTCCCTGCATTTTCTGAGTAGAATTGTCCGGTTTCAGCTGTTTTGTTCAGTGAATTGTTTTTCACCTCTATACAGACCTTTCTTTTTTTTTTTAATTGTAAAATTTTTTTATTTAAAATGTAATTCTATTTATTGGATATTAAATATTCTCCCCTGCCTCAACATGGTTATCAGAGATGTATTAAGGGGTTCTTTTGTTAGTCTAAATCCTCTGTAAGATTTCAAGGGTGCTGATTCTTTTCTTTTGGAGTTTTGGTGCTTGCCCCTTTAAATATCTTTCCTGTCTATATATATTAAAAATCTCTCATAACTGACTCCTTGTAAATGTAGATTGTAGGACACAGAGGGTAGATTTTAATTCAGAAGTTCTGTTATACACAAATGTTAAAAAAAGACCGTTTCCCCACATGTTAACATACAGGTCATCTATGATCACTTATGTATTTGAACACCTGCCTCACCAGTTTAAATGTTTATTTTGGGAGGAAGAAAAAAGAGAAAAAGATAAAATCCATGGGCCATGTTCATATGAGTTCTCAAATTAGACGTGTTCTCTGAAGCTTTCATTTTGTTATTGACTAAAATGGTTCCTTGGACTGATGTCAGTAATTCTGAGCCTAGATTAGCAGCTACTTTTTTCATGAATTCAGGTGATTCCTGAATTGGGGCTAAAACAGTTTTTGATACTCTTACACTCAAATAGTGGTGCTTCTGTTCTGTTGTAAATGCTGTTCTTTTGAGGACACATTTGCTGTGCTGATTACAGCAGGCATAAACTTTCTGTATTCACAATATACAGTAACTGTGTAACAGTGGGTTATCATACACCTAAAAATCACATTGAGCTGTAAATTGTTGCATTTTACTGAAACGAGTAACATTGTGAAAGGGGATTTTACGCATTATTGTTTTTGATTTATATACTGTAATGTTTTACAGCTTTAGAGGCGTGAGCATGAAATAATTCATGTATTATCAGGAAAATGGTTTTGATTATGATATAGATGGTGCTGAGTTCATCTAGAGCTACGTTTTTTTTTTAAGAAATATTTTTTTCCTGTTGCAATATATACACTTTCCTCTATTCCTCATTTTTATTTTATTTTTGTGGTTATTTAAAATCTGCACTGTTTTTGAATTCACGCGAAGCAAACTGAGCCAGACATGTCTTAAACACTTGTGAATTCGTGTGACAATGATATGATTACTCTGAATAATATTAAATGCTTTTGATAAACTTTGATCTGTTCCGTGTCTCTGTATTCATTCAGACAAAGCATAAGGTTACAAAAGCCTTCGGGATATTTTATTACATTCTAACATGACAAAAACAAAGCCTGGTCCTTAAAACAGTAGAAGGGAGATTTAAAGCAGTAACAGCAAAAAAAAAAAAAAAAACATTTATATAATACCTATATAAGAGACAAAACCATTTCTTAAAGGGGCATTATCAAGATATCCAAATACAAAGTCTTGGTGATTAAAACAACGTGTCTGATATTTGTCTTCAGGTTGCTTACATTTTTTCAAGTTTCCATTTTTGGCAAAACTCAACATGAACTAAGAATGAAATACTTCTACAGCATTTATTAATATTAATGTTAATTTCAACATTTACTAATGCATTATTTAAATCAAAATTGCTTGTAAACATTAGTTACAGTTTTTCTCAATTGCTTTGGTACATTTCTCGAATCATCCTTGAGATTTGCAAAACAGTAAGTGAATTTCTCAAAACTCGAACAAATAGCAAAACATAATAGATTACCTGCAAAAGTCAGTCTCCTGCTCAAAATCCTTAGTTCATCTCTCAAAAATAAATATCTGTGTCAGTGAACATGTCAGTGCCATCAGAATGACAAGTCCTTGTGTCATAGTTTATGGATAAGACAGTCAAATTGCTTAGTCATGTTGTCAATATAACTGTTCTCTGGAGGGATGTTCTGATGTAAACCATGGCAACATTTTAGATGACAGTTACTGTATTGAACAGTATGCCATATGCTTATGTATGCCATATAGAGCTCGGGATCGTGACGTGAGCGGATCACAGTAACGCAAGGCATTGTGGGATTTTAGGACACGGAGGTTACGGGAGAAGCGTAGAGTAGCAGTAATATTAGTATTTGCGGTAGTATATTGGTATATTTTAGAAGTAGGCTAATTCAGTTTAGAAAAACGACAGAATGGTGAACGCATGTTGCATTGTAAACTGTCATATTCGTTCTCACGATCGGCGTGGAAAACGTACAACAAATGGGAGTATTTTTCATCTTTGCCATAAACCTTATGAACTGCATATGTTGCATACCATGTGTTAAAGTTAACCATGTGTTATTAAAGTTAATAGAGTTATTTAGCCTACCCCACATAACTTCACCTTCAAACAGCTTCATGTTCAACTGCTTCTTTTTTCTCCATTTTATTTTTTCTTATTCTTTACATTGTCTTGTTTTTTTATTGTATTGCCACCTTGAAATGTATTCTAACTGTTTTAATCTGTAAGGTGACCCACAAATAAAATGCATTATTACTATTATTATTATAAATGATGGAAAACTATGTCAATTATAAATCTTTTTATTTGTGTCACATAACATGAACTTAGTGCAATGCTGAAGTAAATATGGTAAGTAAATAAGTAATTATAACAGAACTTGCACAGTAACAATGTAGTGCAAAATAACAGGTAAAATAAATAACAGGCACTTATAACAGGACCTGCACAGTAACAATGTAGTACAAATATAACAGGTAAAATAAATAACAACTTGAACTTAGTGCAATATTGAAGTAAATATGGTAAGTAAAAAAGTAATTATAACAGGACCTGCACAGTAACAATGTAGTGCAAATATAACAGTATATAACAAATATAACTTCAAGAAATGACAACATGTCATAATAAAAAAGGCACTATGTACTACAAACTATTCACAATCTATTGAACAACGAAGTGTTTGTTCAGTATTCAATCAGTTCTGTGTGCATGAGGCACAGAGCCACGGCTCACTAGCTGAAGGGGCCTGACTGAGTCCGACACAGCTGAGGTGGAACCACTTAATTGCAGTTTTCATTGTCGCAAGCCACCATGTCGTCCTGGTCTTCAGGGCCTCTGCAAACGCACCAGAGTTGGTTTGTATTCTGCACTGTCTGTGTTCTTGCCCTTTTTGTGTGAGCTTGCTGTAATACGGTTGAAGGATGCAGAGTTGTGGAGGCTGCTCAGGTGTAGTGGCATTTATGATAAACCCACATTGCTCCACTTTCTGGTTATCATGCTGGGAAGCTGTCATTGTGACATAGGTCTGCCTTGCTTCTTCCTCGTGGTCTATCCCTCATCTGATGGCAGCTGTGGATGCTGTTTTTCTGGGGCAGCACACCCTCCTCACAGTTGACAAAGCTGGTCTGGCAACACTGGTGGACACAACGGCATGGATGTTGGAAGCTGTTATTCTTCCTGCTCTTGATGTGTACCAGGCAGGGGATCGATGCTGCCGTCTTGTCAGAGCTTCCACTGCAACCACCTGTGCCTCTGTTACCGCTGCCGTGTGTGAGGCCCTCGCAATGCTGCTGCAGGACAGACAGTTCAGATCCATCCTTCCCCGGGTCACAAAGGTGCTGTAGGGACTTTGGGAATACACAAGGCTTAACAGGGTCTGCATAATTTTGGTAGTAGCCCTCCATTCCAGAAAGGCAAACAGCCTTACTTTTATTATGTAAAATTTCAAGTAGAGGTGACAAGTCTGAAAGTGTTGTTGTGTGTCCACACGAACTTGTGCAGCCATACGAGTCCGTATCCCTGGCATTGTGCTCTCTCCAGTGATGCACTTGTCGAGTGCCTTCTTCTTAGCTGCGCCAGAGGAGAAGTCAATCTTGTAGCCCACCTCTGCTTGGACCTTGTCGACACTACTTGGCATCATCCAGTAGGCTGGCACATCAGTGACTGTCTTGGTACCCCGTATCCGCACTGCTACTTCAATCTTAAACAAGAGGGCCCCGACATGTGTGTATCTATGCCAGCCATGCATGTGCAGTGTGCACACTCCACTTGCCCACTGGTATTGAGGATCACCCATGGCTTGAGTGGAGGTTCATTGAGGCGTTGAGAGTGCAAAACCTAAGACATAAATAACACTGATAAGCATAAAATGAATTATAATATATATATATATATATATATATATATTAAAATAGCCTTCACTTTACATTTACACACCAGTGAAAAAATTATAGTCAAACACAGTTGTAAATTCATAGTCAAATCTCCAGTGTATTTTTTGTAGACATGTATTTTTGATCTCTTTACTAGTTCTTTATTTGTGTTTATATAATAAACCTGATTCTGATTTAGTACAGAAACTAGTCTAGAACAGTGCAAAAACAACAACAACGACAACAACAGCGTTTCGCCTGGAAATTACATTAAATAAAAGTAAACAACTTAACCCAAATGTTTCCTAAGTAAAAAAAAGAAAATATATAACTTTACGACGCAGAATTTAACTTGCAGTGTTGTTGTTACGTTTAGTATGGTGACAGAGAGGTGTGTTTGGTGCGTGGTGATTACCTACCTTTGTGCGAACGACGATTTTCTGGTCGTTGAGTTTGTAAATCTCCAGGGGTCTCATTTATAAAACTATGCGTAGGATCTTTACTAAAAGTTTACGTGCGCCCAAAAGCCAAAAATGGCGTACGCCAAAAAATATTCCGATTTATAAAACCGTGCGTACGCACACCTGTAAGCAATGTTCCCTTTATAAATCACAGATCACCCGCAGATGTGCGTACGTGAACCAGCCTCATATCCCGCCCTGTACACGCCCATTTTTAACCATAAATAGTCAATGCAAATCACCTCATGATTGCTGATCAGCATGTAAATGAGAGTGGAATCCCATATATACCTGGAAAACTGGCATGCGACCCGCCAATTAATTAATCCAAGAAAGTGAAAACGTGCATTTCTGTTAGCCTAATTTTAATAATGGCGACAGGTGAGAAAAGAGGAAAAAAACGTAATTTCTCAGATACTGAGATTGAAACACTTGTAGGGGAGGTGGAGGCTCGGAAAACTGTGTTATTTGGTGGCCACAGCAGTGGGCTCACTAATAAAAAGAAGCAGTGCGAGTGGCAAAGTATTGCTTCTGCCGTCAATTGTGTCAGTGGGACAGAACGGACAGTTGCAGAATTAAAGAAAAAATGGTCCGACCTGAAGGTATACAAATTTTTTTTTTACCAACATATTACATTTGTGTTTTATTAGGCTATATACCTATATAAATAGCAATATTGATTTTCAAAAAGTTTTATTTACATGTGCTTACAGTATGCAAAATATGTGAAATAAAGATTCTCATTCATTCAAGGTGGAGGCAAAGAGAAAACTGTCCTCCCACCGCCAGAGCGTGGCTGCAACTGGTGGGGGCCCATGTACAGCTGATCTCACATCAGTGGACAGCAAAATCGCGGCTATAATTGGGGAGGTCAGCGTGTGTGGTATTGTGTCGGAAAAGGAGGGAGACACTGACGTGACTGAAACCACAGAGGAGCCAGGTTAAACCGATTTTTAATCATTAACGCTGTACATTTGAGTGTGTGGGGTGATAAATGGATAAATGTTGCCAATTGTTTGTCCTCCAGTCCTTCCGGAGTCTGAAGCTGTAAATGAACAGGAGGTTCAGGGTGAGGGGTTCTCAGATGCAGATGCACAGCGTCCGGCTCAAAGCAGTGCCCCTTCTGCGTCTGGCACGTCCAAAAGTGGTCGGGTACTCACTGACGCAGTCCTGCAGTTACAGCGAGAGACAATAAACGCTGTCAACAGGGTTGCAGATGAGCTACGGCAGATGAGAGAAGTGATGCAAGAAATTGCACAATCATTAAAAGATGCAGTTAAAACATGAACCTTGAGTTTTGTCTTTCTTTACAAACGCCGCATGACATCCTCACGGATTCTTGCACCTCGTTGATATCCCTCTTGTCGGCCAGGGGGCTGTGGCTCGGGGTCGTAATGCTGGGGTAGAGGGAGATCAGGAGGGAGAGGAATACCGTTTCTCAGTGCTATATTGTGCAAAACACCACACGCCCTGACAATCTTGCACACTTTTGCTGGATGGTATAAAAGTCTGCCACCCGAGGCATCCAGAGCACGCCATCTGCATTTCAGGATGCCGATGGCACGCTCCACAACTGCGCGGGCACGAGAGTGGACCTCGTTATAATGAGTTTCCTCTGCGCTCTGCGGGTTTAAAAATGGGGTGAGGAGCCAGCGTCTCAGGGGGTAGCCACTGTCGCCTGCAGGTTATAATTATATTAAAAACAAAATGGTTACAGTTTCTACTTTTTAATATTGTTAAACTCACCAAGAAGCCAGCCATCACGTACTGCGCCTGCATTTAGTCTGTTCCCTACACTGCTATGTGTCAAGATAAAGGAATCATGTGTTGAACCAGGCCAGCGTGCCACAATGTTTGTGAGGGTCATGTTGGAGTCACATATGATTTGCACATTAATAGAATGCACATGCTTTCTATTAACATAAGCAAATTCATTTTCAGATGGTGCCCTTATAGCAACATGAGTGCAGTCAATTGCGCCGATTACATTTGGGAAACCAGACATTGCTGCAAATTGCGTTTTAATTTCGGCCTGTTCTCGCACAGTGTAGGGGAACCTGATGTATCGACTAACCATATTAAGTATACCATTTAAAACGACAGATATTATGGCACTCAGGGACGGCTGTGATATACCAGACCTATAGGGTGAGATGATAGATTCCAATAGAATTATTTCATATACAAAAAGGTCTTAGAGACAAATTTGAGGATTACTTATAGTTTTTTTTATATTATTAATTTACCTGTCTGCCAATTCCCGCTGGAAACAGCCGGTTGCCAAGAACCCCAGAGTGGTGAGGACTTGTATTTGGACTGGGATGGCATGGTTCCGGCGTGTTGCCCTCTCTAATACTGGACCCAATTCAGCACATAGATCCAAGAGCACAGCTCTAGGGAATCTAAATCGGCTTATTAGCCAGTCATCATCATGGGCCAGGAAATCATCATGGTCCCTGAAAACTCGTTCTCTCCTTATTCTGCCATTAGCGTAATCCTCCAACAGTGCCAGGAGTGCCATCATGAAGCATTACATACCTATGGGGTTAGAATTGTTGCATTATTCCAAATAAATAGATTATGATCCACAAATAAATGTAACGAGATTCACAAAAATATATCAAATTCACAAATGAATATAAAGAGTTTCACAAAAAAATATAAAACTCACAAATAAATAAAATGAGATTTGCAAATAAAAAAAAAATATATTTACAAATGTGTTTAATGTCACAAACACAACTCTACCTGGTATTTATTTGTGAACCGCTGTCTGTGCATTTGTAAATCACTGCACGCATTTGTGGATCGGTTCCTGTGCATTTGTGGATTTGAAACACTTCTAGCGTCGACGTGCAGATAAATCCACAAATAAGTGGACTCCACCCACCGTTTACTCAAGCCAATCAAATAACGGCCACATTGAGCTGACCAATCGTAGCACGTTATCGCTTCAACCAATCACGTTTTGGCTTACAGTCAGGGGGAACGGCGGGAATAGACACCGAACTTGAGACCAACAACAGACAGTCAGGGCATTTCTCAATACCAAGTTCGCAGAGTCTGGACTTCCGTCCTTCCGAGTTTGGACATGCCAAGTTGGACTCAGAAGAACGAACTCTCGAGGACGGGAGGACGCGAGTCTAGTCATTCTACAAATGGAACGGCAGCGTACTTGATAGCTTCACTCAGCATGCATGTTTTACTTGAATTAACTTCTTTTTTATTTTCAATATATTAAATATATTAGAATTAAAAAACTAATATGTACCTACTCTGATTATTTTCACTTTATATTTATAATGAAATTGAATATAATATTAAACGACTGTCTCTTTTTTATTTTAAAAACTATTAAACATTAATATGTGGTTCAGGTAACATTAATACTGTGATTATATTTACGTCGTTCAAAATAAATAAAATATGTGGAAACAACTGCCTCTTTTCATTAAGAACAATCTAGCAATAAACCCACTCAGCTACAATTTAAATAAAAAAGCGGGAAAAACGGTTGAAAGGTGTAAATCAATTCTAAATAAGTGTAAATCAAAATGGAACAGCTTAGGATTGCCATTGCTATTGCTATTTATCAAGATGCTCAAGAGGAGGCTGCCGAACGGAGGAGACAAATCCTTCAAAGAAAAGCCAGGATGCAGAATAGAGTATAAAGAAATACTTCACAAAAAGAGCAAATGTTAGAGGGAAATTTAATTATGGCAGATTTTAGTAAATTTTAGACAAAATCCTTAAAACAACTGAGTATATAGCTTATATTAAATCCAAAAATATAATAAATACAATGCAACGACAGTACATATAGTAAAAACTTTTTAAAAGCAATACATGTAACAAATACATAATACAACAAAAGTAAAAACATTCTTAATATATTATCTATATATTTTAACAGGAACAAAGTCCCACTCGCAGGTATTCACAGATCAATGACCAGGTACCAATCCTGGTCAAGTTTTTTTCTTGAGAGGATTTAAAGCCAGCTTTCAGGCTCTCCAGGAACAGCATCAACATGCTGGTACAGATGCTGCCCCGTCAAAAAGCCCATGGATGGAGCCGTGAAATTGAAGTACTTGTTACGGTTTATTGGCTTGCCTTTGGAGCATCCTACAGGGTCACATCAGATAACTTCAGCATGCCACTTTCAACAGTTTGTAGGACTGTTCACAATGTTGTGGAGGAGATGATGACCATCCTCCACAAAATTATTCATTTTCCAAAAGCAGAGGAAATGGATGAGGTGGGGGGTGGCTTTGCTCACCTTGCTGGCCATGAGGCATTCCGCTGTGCTGCTGGTGCCACATCAGGATTGTTCCTACTGCAATGCCACAAAAAAGATGCTACATAAATAGAAAGATCTTCCCTTCCATCATTCTACAGGGCACCTGTGATGCTAAAGGCACATTTATAGATGTGTATATTGGTAATCCAGGCTCTGTACACGATGCCCTTGTGCTGCGCAGATCACCAATGTACCAGCAGGCTCTGTATTCACCAGCTGGATACTATCTTTTGGGAGATGGTGGATACCCTTGCTTGCAGCATCCTATTGCAATCATGACCCCATACCGCCAGCCTGTCGCAAGTAAGAACACTTTTTTTATGTCAGACAGACAGACACACACACACACACACGATAAACCAAATTTTTACCGTCATGAATTTGCAATACACTACACATTTTCTACACGATTTTTGATTAACAGGCCAAGTTGAAGCCCGATACAACAGGCATTATGCACAAGCACGGAACATCATCGAGCGCACTTTTGGGATGTTAAAAACTCACTGGCGTGCAATTTTCTTGCGGGCCCTGGAGATCAGGCCACTGTTCGCCCCAAAGGTGATTGGTGCCTGTTGTATCCTCCACAACATCTGTGTGATGGGAGGATGATCTCTTGGAGGAGGAGGAGGAAAGCCAAGGACAAGAAGACAGCTTTTACATTTGATTACTTTATTTAATTTCTGTACCTAAAAACTAATGCAAGACCTACCTAAAAAAAACCTGAAAGTCAGTTTATTTTATTTGTATCTTTACTCTGTTGTATTTATTTGTGCTGTTGCTTGTAGTTAGAATATTCTTAATAATATGATAATATATATATATATATTTGAAAGTATAGTTTTTCCATAAACATAGCACATAAAACTGTACCGAAACTGTGACTCTAAAACCGTGAAACAAACCAAACTGAAAAAGTTGAACTGTTCCACCCTAATATTTACATAATCATTTGGTAGACGGACGCTTTCATTCAAAGCGACTTACAATAGATAAAATCTATAAAAAAAAGATATATAGATATTTAAATAATTACAAATGTATATAATGATAAATGTTTTAAAAGAGCATCTTAAAGACAAACTAGCACACTGTTTTACATATAGGGATACAGTATTTTTTTGTGCCAAAATTGAACAGAAATTGATTTTCCATTTCTAGCCTACAATATGTAGCCTAGTGTACAATGCTTATTTATTTTGAAGGTGACAAAGGAAGCAACAGTAGCACTAGTGCAGCTAGTGCTCCTGCTGTTGAACAAGAGAGGGTGGACAGTTCAGCTTTGGAGTCACAGCAGGAACCTTCAGGTAAAGTTTAAGCTATAATCAAAACTAAACATGCTAGCTATACTCTTAGAAAAATATGTGCTTTTATGATTATATATATATAAGGTCATCAGTAGTAGGACTGTGATCATTGGGACATACAACTGATGGCTGCATAATTAATATAGATTATTGAAAGTGCTTATTTCATATTGCAGAGAAACTCAATGTGCAGAGTGAGAGAGAGGGGGATGCAGGGAAAGATGATAGAGGCAGTGAATGTCTTGATACTTCTTGATATTTCATTTGATTATTTTGCCGGTCCATAGTCTAAGGATTTTGATTTATTTTCTAAATATCACCCAATTCAAACAACTGAAAGAGCCAAAGAGTTTAGCAGTCTGGTGGACACATGAATTGGGTGGTGGTGACTGCAGCAACAGAGGTGGCCTGGGGTGGAGTCAAATTCCCGGCCTGATTTACTGTCCCAGTCTGCCACTGCATTACTGTATGTGGGATATTGACTGAAAGAGACTAAATAGAATTCCCAGTTACACTTTTACTATTTGTCTGGCCAAAAAAAAACCTTTACAATGTCATTGTGATATAGAAAAGGAAAAAGAAATATGGGCAAATAAGTCCATTTTAAGAATTTGTAACTCTTGTGTTGTCCTCTGTCTATACATTATAAGCTTTCCAACTGAAGATTCATGAGATGAACCTTTGAGCTATTTCAGAGAAATGGTTTATCATTTGGTTTATCATCTACATTCTCTTCATTAGTCAAGATTCACTTGCACAATTCATGCCAAATTTACAAAAAGTCTAATAATAACGTGTAAAAATAAAAACAGAAAATGTGCTTGGCAGTTTATGACAACTAGATTAACCATTTTGCATTTAATGACTTATGCGATGAAATACAGACTAGATGTTTTGAGCGGTAGGACTAATGCACTGAAAACTTATAATACATTTTGAGCAACATGACATTATCAGTTGCTGATGTAGGAAACCGCAGATAAATGTGCGTAATCAATTGCATGAATGTACAAAAGCAATCGCAGCTTGTTCAAAGGAATGAGAAACTGGTTTTATGATGTGTATAAATGACTAGATGATGTGGAGGTTGTACAAGTAGTTTTGAGAATTTCATTTCTGATTTGAGAAATGCACCAAAGTGAGATTATTCACTGTTCATATGAATTCACAGTGCATTACAGTTTTTCTCAATTTACATAAAAATACAGTAAAAAAATATATTGTTCATTTTAATACATAAACATTAACTAATGGAACCTTATTGTAAAGTATTACCAATTAACATCACTTTTTATAAAAGTTTTTTTTTCCAAATGTTTCCCAAACTATGCTTGACTTATTCACCAACTGAAGATGGTGAATCCTTGCTTATTCATCTCATGCTTTCGTGTCAAGTTCATCCCGATCAAAGTTCTTTCCTGTTCTTCCCTGCTGACGCAGGTTCAGAGAAACCAGAGCTTGATTATATTTGTGATACGCTCTCAGTTAGTTCATGGTCACTTCATGATGCAGCTTTTAAGTGTTTCATATTAACACACCCATGTGGGCCAATGTGGGACATAACAGCTCCAGCAGTTAAAATGATGGTCAGATACATCAAGTGTTCAGTCCAACTGATAAATTATTTTACAACAAATTATAATTCATGCTAAGTTATTGCAGAAATGTACTCCCATCATAATACTCCTAATATGTTAGCAGACACTTTAATCTAAAGTGACTTAGAAGCAGCAACACAAACTATCCAGGACCTCAATTAAAGAGTTCAAAAAGGGTATTAGAGGTTCATTCAAAGTTTAACATTGCACAGGCTTGCGGATTTCCTACTTCCTGTAAGTATAGGAAGCTCTTTTCACCCTTCCTTTAAATTACACTGCTCAATTTTGCTCCATTCAGAAAGCCAAATCCTTGTTTACTGTACAAAGCTTGAAGACAAGCATCATGGTGGTGAACTCAAAATAGCACTTGCCACAAACCAGAGGCTGGTGAATGCAAATGACTCAAAGACATTATTAAAAAAATAAAAAAAAAATAAATACATTTCAGTGCAAACCTTGACAAGATATATTTGGGATATAATTTCCTTCAAAAATCATGTCACTAAGTGCTCATATATATTGCATATTAGCACAGGATTTATCTTTTCATTTGAACTGTCTTAAACTGTCTCCTTTTAGTGAAGTCAGGGGTCACTTCTCAGGGGAAGAGAAATAGTAAACACTGACTCTAGAAAGCATAGGGAAATCACATCTGATGGACATTAATTGATCTGTCTGTGATTTCCTGCACAGATGGGCTCTTATCAGTTACGGAACCAAACATTTACTCTTATCCTCCCATGTGCAACCACTCCCTTTGTATTTTCATATATTCTTTTCATCTAGGAGAAACTATGCTGCTCAACTCCATTGTTCTTTCAGCTCTCTCAAATCTGTCCTAGCCATCAGTTGTTTGTGATCATTTCTGTTCTTATCGTATGTGGCCTACGAAATAAAAAGCCCCTTAACTAGCCTTAGTCACATCCAATTTTAATCTTTAACTATGTTAACCATAAAATAATTTATATGGTTTGAGTCTTACATCTCAGATAGGTCCTTCAAGGTATCTTGGACAGCTAAGGTCCAAGTCACGACATTTAACTACTGGTGTGCCTCAGGGCTTAGTTCTTGGACCACTTCTCTTCTCTGTCTACATGGCATCCCTAGGTTCTGTCATTCAGAAACACGACTTTTCATTTCACTGCTATGCTGATGACACTCAATTCTACTTCTCATTCCATCCTGATGATCCGATGATACCTGCTCTCATTTCAGCTCGTCCAACAGACATTTCTTGCTGGATGAAGGACAATCACCTTCAACTCAACCTTGCAAAGACAGAACTGCTTGTGATATCAGCAAACCCATCGTTTCATCACATGACAGCCATAACCCTTTAAAAAACAGCCAGAAATCTTGGAGTTATGATTGATAATCAACCAATATGGCAAAATATCAACCAAACCAACACATGATTACAGGAAAACAAACACTCGCAACCATGTGGTCAGAACAGTTTACAGAATGAGCAGAGAAGGGAAGAAGTTTGGAAGATAGATGTGGTTTCATGTCCTCTCTATCCATCAGGAGTAATTAAAGTCCTCACTTTGGCTCTTTAAATAAACATTCCTTCCCCCACCAAAGAGTGAAGAAAGAGCAAGACGAAAAGGCTAAGTAAAATGAGGAGGGGCTTGGAGGCACAGAGAAAGACACTGCTATAACTGCTATATCTCAGTCTGCTTCACAGAGAGAGAGTACAATATACAGCTAATCTGAGTCAAAACCAACTACACTTCAGAGAACACAAGAAATGAGAGCAGCGATCAGACTTGCACACAAGGAGAAACATTTTTAGAATTTCTAGAACTTTTTGAACAAGGAATTTCAAACTTACTTGAAAAAACAAAACAAAACAAGGAGTGCATGTTGTGTTAGACAAAAGCTACGAAAAGAAGAGGACTACTGGAGTCACACCATTGGGTGAGTGGAGGGTGCGGAGGGATTGATGAGGTGCATGTGAGACTGAGCTATCAGTCTACAACAGGAGAATGTTTGGAATTTACACTGATACACCTATCTGTTTGATTACTCTTTTAACATACATTTACATAACCGTTAGCTCAGCAGTAACCACATGCATTTCTGCATAATCTAGTTTTGAGTGGTGCATATCTGTAACATCTAATGAAAGACTATTAAAGTTAATTAGTATACGGCTGCATAATTTATAATGGCTCGTCAGGCAAAACCATACATTGGTAAAAAAAAAAAAAAAAAAAAAAGCCACATCAGAGTCAGATCTCCTAATGCAAATAAAATAAAACCAATTCCACCTTGAATCTATAAAATTTTATTTTATGGATGGATTTAGAGTAGCCTATGCATTAAGTTAATTTCAGCTTTATACATGCATAAAAATGGTAGTATCTAGGTTATAGCCCCAAGTTTTGGCTCCAAGTTAATTGTGTGATGCCCAGAAATGTGGAAACAGCGTTAGCGGGTGTTATATGTTGAGTCACCCGCTGTATATGCACTAAAAAACTGAATAAAAAGGCAGGAAGACAACACAACGGTAAGCGCAGAAACGTGTGCATGTCTCCCTCATCATGCATCACTGATGTCATATTCAGGATCTAGTTATTTTTAAGGGTGAGTGTGCATGTGTGTGTGAAAGAGAAAGAGTCGTAGACCATCCTGTATCCATTTTTAGACGTTTTTCGTGTAGCACTGAGGCCACAGCTGTATGGCGTGTTAAGTATTTATGTAGTTTGACCACTGTCTATTGTTCTGTAGTCCTGTTTGGATGGTCAGTCTAACTGTCTAAGCAATGAGGAGGGGTAGGGCAGCTCTTTTCAGCCCTCCACAATTATCTGGAACTGACAACCAAAAAACCTAGCTTGAAGCTCTGGATGAGCAGAAAAAGAAAAAGAAATTATAAATAAAAGTATTTATACATAGTAGCATTTGTTGTACCACCCTTAATTTATGCTTGCGGGATCCCATGTTTATTTTTCGAACATATCAGTGCATCCTGACAGGATGGCTCGCATTTACTGTTTTACAATGAACTTTAAAATTCATGCAAAATGAAGATTTCTAACCAATTTAAAAGTGGAACATTACAGTGATTGGGGGAGGGTGCTTTTTTAATACTTTATTACTTTTTTTTAATTTATTTATTTTTTTTAAGTTAAAGACCGAACAAACAAACAAACACAAATGGGAGGAGGAACAAAAGGAAATTAAAGCTGCAAGCAGCGATGAACGGGCCCTCGCACCCGGGCTCACCACCAGCGAGTTGCTTTAGTAAAAAAGTGAACGGTGAGAAATATGCATTTAATTTCATAAATATAAGTGGAATATATCAAAGTATATTCCATATATGTGCCAATCTTCCTGTTGCCAGCAGGTGGCGCTATCATTATAATGGAATATTGGCCTTCAGATGTGTTCAGGCCAGGACTCTTATCAAACATGTGAAGTTTGGGGAAGATTGAACATTTTATGCTTGAGTTACAACAACTTCTCTTTCTGTGGCAAGATATCAAATTTAGTAATGGCGCCATGGACACGCCCTTTAACAAAAACTCAAGGTCTCCACAATTTAACATTGCACAGGCCTTTAGATTAGACTGACCACAAAAAATACATGTCTAAAAATTTCTAGGAGTAATTTGTCACAGCGTAAAATATGTCACTTCCTGTTGCCAGCAGGTGGCGCTATGACTATAACGGAATATTGGCATGTAAATCTGTTAAGGGCAGAAGTCTTATCAACATGTGAAGTTTGGGGCAGATTGGACATTGTATGTCTGAGTTACAGCAACCTCCTTTTTCATGGCGAAACATCTAAATTTGCCAGGCCATGGACACGCCCTTTAATGAAACCTCAAGATCTTCGCAATTTAACATCGCAAAGGCCTTTAGATTACACTGACTGAGTTTGGTGTTGATCTGAATAAATCTCTAAGAAGAGTTCGTTAAAGTACAACCCCTGAAAATGGCAAAAACAACACCAATTTTGCAGAGAAAATTCTAAATAACCGACTTCCTGTTGGGATTCGGATTTCGTACCAAGATACTTTTTCGTAGGTATTGGTGCGTTAAATGAGTCTACTGATTTTTGTACATGTACGTGAAACATAGCTCGAGGCGCACTCCGTTGAATAGGTGGTGTATAGGTGGCGCTATCGAGCCATTTTGCCACACCCGATGGAATATTGGCCTTCAGATCTGTTCAGGCCAGGACTCTTATCACACATGTGAAGTTTGGGGAAGATCGGACATTTTATGCCTGAGTTAGAAAATCTTTTATTCCCATGGCGAGACATCGAACTGCGTCACAGTGCCATGGACACGCCTTTTAACGAAAACTCAAGATCTTCAAAACTGAACATCCCACAGGCCTTTAGATTAGAATGACCACAAAAAAGACATTGATGTCATAAAATTTCTAGGAGTAGTTCGTCGCAGTGTAAAATATGTAACTTCCTGTTGCCAATAGGTGGCGCTATGACTATAACTGAATATTGACATGTCAATCTTTTTAGGTCCAGAGTCTTATCAACCATGTGAAGTTTGGGGCAGATTGGACATTGTATGTCTGAGTTATAGCAACTTAATTTTTTATGGCGAATCATCGAAATTCGTCAGGCCGCCATGGACACGCCCTTTGACGAAAACTCAAGATCTTCGCAATTTAACAAATCGCATAGGCCTTTAGATCAGGCGTACCAAATTTGTTGTTGATCTGAATAAATCTCTAGGAGTTCGTTCGTTAAAGGAACACTCCACCGTTTTTTGAAATAGGGCTTATTCACATTATTTCCTACATTTAGATAGGTGGGCAAATGCATTTTTGTGTCAGTGCATGCATTGTTTTAGTTTGACTGGGTCGGCGTTAGCTTAGCTTAGCACAATGAATGGAATCCTTTGTTGCCAGCTAGCATGGCCTGAGTAAAAGTGATCAAAAAAATTTTAAAAACCCACCTAATTACTTCTTGTGGCCTGCGTATTCACAACGAGTACAAATAGCGATCCAGATTAACACTAGGCGATTTCCTAGGCAGATATTGACTTGGGACTATATTATGGGGAAGCACAGGCGAAGCACTGCTGCTTAGGCGAAGCACTGCTACTTCGGCGCAGAGATATCACGCAACTCATGAAACCCCACGACTTCCGTCAACATACCGGCGTGAATAGTAGCTGCCTGGCTATTTTCCTTACAGTACACGAATGGCGATGAACATGGCTGATTTTTAGAGAGACGAAGAGGGTGACTTCTCAGACAGTCAAGAACCAGAACCATACCTATTTGAACCAGAGTTTACAGAAGACGAGCTGCGTGCTTTGGAAATAGAACGACAGGAGGAGGAGGTTGCGATCGCTCGTGATGAGAGCCAACATGAACTGGTGGTGTGAATGTGGGGGAATATGCCAATCTATGCCGACGGAAATAGAGTGTCTATGCTTTAGAGAGTGGGACATGTTTTTGCCATTGATGACCAGGCTCAACACGTCAGATCAAGATGAGCGTGCCCGAAGTTGTGTCACATCTACAGAGGATTTTTTTCCGGTGTGACAAAGTGAACTGGAAAAAACGCCTCACGCCGAATGGACCAAATGGACAGCTGTCCACAGAGTAAGTGATTATTTTAATCATGAAGCATGTATAGATCGACCCATATTATAGCTGTATTCACATAGAGTTGATGTTTTCACAGGCAATATAGGTTATATAGGAAGAGAAATAAAAGACAACTTACATGTGCACTTTGTTCTTCCTGTATTTTCAAAGTAGTCCTCTGGTGCAAAATGTTCTTCGCAAACATGATACTGCTTTATTTTGTTGAGAGGCGTTGAACTACAGATCTCCAGAGCTGCTATCCATTTATTTCTCAGTTCCACATTAGGTGGAATTCTGTTAAACATTACATTCGTGTATGTCCTTTGCTTGTTCTCACAACCTTTTGCTATGCAGGTAATAACCATGTTTGCTGTAACTTCTCAAAATAAATCATCCAAAAGCGAAGACACTCGGTGCAGGTCACGCCGGTTTGTTCTTCTTCTTCTGTTTTTTTTGACGTGTTGCACGCCGGTATGTTGACGGAAGTCGTGGGGTTTCATGTGTTGCGTGATATCTCTGCACCGAAGTAGCAGTGCTTCGCCTAAGCAGCAGTGTTTCGCCTGTGCTTCCCCATAATATAGTCCCAAGTCAATATCTGCCTAGGAAATCGCCTAGTGTTAATCTGGATCGCTATTTGTACTCGTTGTGAATACGCAGGCCACAAGAAGTAATTAGGTGGGGTTTTTTTGATCACTTTTACTCAGGCCATGCTAGCTGGCAACAAAGGATTCCATTCATTGTGCTAAGCTAAGCTAACGCCGACCCAGTCAAACTAAAACAATGCATGCACTGACACAAAAATGCATTTGCCCACCTATCTAAATGTAGGAAATAATGTGAATAAGCCCTATTTCAAAAAACGGTGGAGTGTTCCTTTAAAATACAATGGAAATGGCAGAAATGACACAAAAAAATTTGCTCATAAAATAAAGAATTACTGACTTCCTGTTGGGTTTAGAATTTTACTCCAAGAGTCTTTTTTGTAGGTATTGATGTGTTACATGTGTGTACCGATTTTCATACATGTACGTGAAATGTAGCTTGAGGCGCACACCGCTGAACGTGTATAGGTGGCGCTGTCGAGCCATTTTGCTACGCCCACTTCTGAAACCCATATCAGACGTACATTTTCGCCAGTTCGGAGGCGTGTGCAAAATTTTGTGACTTTTTAATTACGTATGTGGTGCTGAAGCAGCACGGACTAGATGTGCTTTCACACAGGACGCGTTTGCAGTCCGCTACTCGGTACGTAAACGATCGCTGCACTGCTGCAGACGCGACACTCCTGGAACGCACTGACGGACCGCAACAGCGTGAACGCTGGAATCTATTAACATGGGTGCTTAAAAAAATACACAAAGCATACGCACTGCAGACGGATTATGTGTGAAACAGGCATAAGGTTGTTTGCACCTTGTGCCATGTGGAATCCATTTACAGCTTTCTCAAGCACTTTGTGATGCATTTTGGAAACAGGAGATGAGCCCCTGGTCTAAAGCACCACCTGTCTTGAGAAACCCGTTCTCAAAGACTTAACGTTACTTTTAGCAGAGACAATTTATAAGAGACATGCCACTTCCTCAATCCTCAATACAACTATATAAGGAAACACCGTAACAGTAAAGATGGCGGTTGTATGCACATGTCCCGCCCCTCCCGCTGGAAAGCCAATCATCTGCTTTTAACAGTCAAGCCGGGAAACATTTAAGCCTATCGTCTGGTTCCACTGACATATGCGCACAGTTAAGGAACCCTTGCGCATGCGTAGTAAAAGTATAGTCTGTGGGGGGAAAAGGCGTTTTAAACCTTATTTTGGGGCAAAATCATCAAACTTTTTCAGCGATTTTTATCATATGCCTTCGGCAGAATTCAAATGAGCCATTTTAATCTAGATTAATTCCAAGATTACAGTAAAATTAGTCTAGATTAAAAAATTGTATCTATGCCCACCACTAATATATATATATATATATATATATATAGAGAGAGAGAGAGAGAGAGAGAGAGAGAGAGAGAGAGAGAGAGAGAGAGAGAGAAAGTTTTGAAATTCCCAGAGGTGAGGGTTACGGCAATGTCAAGGCCTTTTAATCTTCATCACTTGATCGTATCGCCTTATGTTGTTCCAAACACACTCACATAATTAATTTACTCCAAAGGGCCAGATAGCTTTCAGATAACAATCAGTCTCTGATAAAAGACCTAATTAAAAGATCACAAACCTAGTTTCCTGGTGATAAGTGATTTAACCTTGCTCTGAACTTGAAGCAGTTGAAAAATGCCCAAAGAAGATGTCAAAGTCACTGCATCCTCTGCTGACAATATGCAATACATTTTCTAGTTTATTTTAAACAACTGCAGTGGAGGATTCAGAGTGAAATTAACCCCAGACAGTTTAGCGCAGACACTGGTTTCAGATTTTTCAGTGTTGACAGCAGAGTAGAATTTAATCTCAGATTTTAAGTGGGCTGAGGAGAAAGATGGGGATTGAAGCTCCATCTATGGCCATTTCCAAATTTGAGTAAATTCAACATTAAAAGAAGGCTTGTATGATTTAGGATTTAAAAACATAAAATACATGTAAACATTTTTCAAGCTTAAAAGTAAACGTTCCTGATATCCTTTCACAATTTAATAAGAAGTCATTAGTAAAGTTCTTCATTCTCTATCACTTTCAGATCAGGATGAGCATGAATGGCACTCTGGAGAAGGGGGCTCATCACCAGGCCCTCGACCTCTCTGAAGAGCTCCCGACCAACAGCCATAATCACCATCACATTCACACCAGTCTCAAACACACAAACTCCTTGGCCTCCACTGTGCAAGCCAGGACCCCAGTAGGTGGGTCTGGAGTGGTTGTGCCGCCACCTTACTCTGCTGCAGAGGCTGGGAGAGGTGAAGCTCTGCTGGAGCTCCGGGGCTCTCTGGACTGCTGGGCGTGTTCAGTACTTGTGACAGCACAGAACCTGGTGATCGCAGCCATCAACGCCTGCCTGGCAGGGTTGGTTTTCGGGCTCATCCTCACTCCTGCTATTATCATGGTGGTGTTCGGCTTCATCTGTCATTCAACGGTAAGACCTGGGAGAAATCCACCGAACTGGTCATAATATACGAAATGAAAGTGAAATACAGCCAAGTATTGTGACCCATACTCAGAATTCGTGCTCAGCATTTAAAAAAAAAAAATTATATATGCATTTAGCAGATGGGAGGATGACATCAGACGAGAAGTGTTTTCAGGACAGAAGTTGAATACTGGAGTTTAAAAAACTTCTCAATGTCGTATAGTGACCACCCTTCTTGTACTTTGACCCAAACAACAGTAGATCTACTGCTTCTCCACTGTACCAGCTCTGTTTATTTTCAACAAAAGAATCTCTCTCTCTCTCAAACTTTACTACAGAATTAACAGACATGTTTCTGCAAAATACAGACCCTGTATCTTACTTTTACAGGCTCTTAATCTCTTGCTAGAAGAAAAACAAAAATTATCTTCAACAGAGCACCCATGGGTCAGTAAGGGTCAGTGTGTGTAAATAAAGGCTGAATTCTTCTGACCTCTCCAATTACCAGACCTTTAAGATCCAAGATCAATGGCCACACAAACCAATTAGTCCCCAAGTGACACCAGACAGCCTATGAAAGAGGTAAATCTAGAGATCTGTAAGGAACAACAGACCACCATGGTATTCCATGGCGTAAAGAGTTTGTTGTTTTATTGAAGTCAACTAGTCAGGTTTCTGTCAAGTCGCATAATAGGATCATTTATAAACATGAATTCCAACCATGTGCTAAAAGACTGAAGTTATGTGTGCATTTCTCTGTAGGTGTTGGATCCTTTCTAAAGATATGGTCAAGATCAAGGCCAGTTCCATGAAACTACTCCGTTTAGCTCTAATCTTATCAGCACACATGACAGTTCTACAGAAAGCTGGAATTCCACATACTTTAGAGACATACTGAAAAAGAACGGTGGCTGATTTCTAGCTTTGAGAAGATTTACTGACCCTCAGGCCATCCAATATGAAGCTCGTTTCTTCATCTAAAAGGTTTGGAGAAATTCAGCATTACATCAATTGCTCACCAATGGATCATCTGCGGTGAATAGGTGTCATCAGAATGATAGTTTAAACAGCTGTGTGAGTGTGAAAGAGCAGCTTAAAATGCATATGGGCTTTATCGGTTTTCTACCTCCTACTCTGTTTACTCGCTCACCCTTTTTTCCTGCCTATTGCTCTCCATCCTTTAATCTCATTGTGGTTAGATTATGAATGTGGGGGTCTTTTTATGCTGCAATTCTTTCAATCCTGTGCAATGCCATTTAACTAAAAGAACTTAAATGAAGTAAAATGATATTTGAAGTCTCTGTGCATATACTATTATTGTAGGTTCAGGCAGACTGATGCATAGTTTTGCTAGCGATCAGGCACTGAGAAGCTCACAGAGAGAAACAATCTTTAGAAGCTATAATATATATATATATATATATATATATATATATATATATATATATATATATATATATATATATATATATATATATTTTTTTTTTTTCAAAATGTCACAATTTTAAGTGAATCAGGCCAACAGTGGTTTTCTGTCATAAAATAATAATAATAATACAAATTATAAATAAAATAAAAAACACTACCTTAGAAGTAACAAATGATCAACTAACTAAAGAAAACAAGCATATATGCTGTTGGCAGACATTCTTGTCCACTGTGTCTGTTTTTTGTCTGTCCACACCTCAGAGATGCATTCCTCCAAGGACACTTAAGTTCTCTTTGGCCCTCCTCAGCTACACCCACATGCATTCCACAACTCATCCTTTACCCCACACAGGTCCACACCAGTCATATATTTCTCTTTTCAGGTGCGTTCACAGGGGTCATCACTGTACTGCTCGGATCTACTGACTGATGGTGGATGTGTGGCTCTGCTGGTTGTGGGATTCTTGCTAGTGACTCCACTCCTGGTTCTGGCCTTGGCTGCGTACTACCGGCTTGCTTGTCACCTTCAGCTGGGTCTCTGTTTTATTCCATACAGTCGTGCCGTCTACAAGAACCTTCCAGCTACCCAGCATCGAGGCTTGACAGGGGGCTGCTGTGGACAGCAATCTGGGAAAGGAGAAAGGAAGGGGAAAGTGTGGGTGTAGAGAGAAGGACTATACTCCTGTTGTACTGGAGATATGAAAAAAAAAGAAAAAATTCCCACATAAAAATATTGAAATCTTTATGACAGACAAAGGCAGGCAAATTAACCGATTTACAAATTTTAAAGCCATATACAGCATCTTTGTCTGATCCTATATATTTAATGTGTTCCTGTGGCTCAGTGGTAGAGCACTGCGTTAGCAGCGCAATTCCCAGGGAACACACATACTGGTAAAAAAAAAAAAAAAAAAAGGTATAGCCTGAATGCACTGTAGGTCACTTTGGATTATCTACCGTATTTTCCGGACTATAAGTCGCACTTGTTTTCATAGTTTGGCTGGTCCTGCGACTTATAGTCAGGTGCGACTTATTTATCAAAATTAATTTGACATGAACCGAGAGAAATGAACCAATAGAAAACATTACCGTCTACAGCCGCGAGAGGGCGCTCTATGCTGCTCAGTTCTCCTGTAGTCTACACTGAAGACAGAGCACCCTCTCGCGGCTGTAGACGGTAATGTTTTCTCTTGGTTCTAAATAAATGCGACTTATAGTCCAGTGCGACTTAATGTTTTTTTCCTCATCATGACGTATTTTTGGACTGATGCGACTTATACTCAGGTGCGACTTATAGTCCGAAAAATACGGTACTTAGATGCATAAATGTAATGCAACTGTTATAGCACAATCAATTTAAATGAGTCAATTTCAGTACTCAACATTCATGAAATAATCAAATTCATATATCCTTAAATGATGTGTACATACACCTATTTGTATAAAAACTATTCGCCGTACATTTGTCTTAAGACATTGTCAAAAATATTTTGTTACATTTTTTTCTTATAACATGTACAGTGTATTTTCCGTTTCTTTAAATGTTACATTAAATACAAATCATTAACTACTGTAATTTCAAAGAACTGATGGGCTGCTCTCCTAATTTTGTAAAGAATTTATTTAGACAAAAATGTGTGTGTAATTTGCATTGCGTGATGATGTTAGTTGTTTTCGCATCTTGCATGTATTAAAATTCATTCGCATACTTAACAGAATACTCTAATAAAATGTTAAAGTATTAAAGAACATTAAGGTGTAAAAAAAAAAAGATGGGGAAAAAAACTGTAAAATATAATACAGCAAACAGCACATCCATTATTTTAACCATGTTCCATCTGAGGTAAAATTACACGGAAATACAGAGCTTATTCTGTAATATCTGTGTAGTATTTTATTTACAATATATTAACATTCTGTTGCACTTTACTTCACTGTGCATATTGTAATATTACACTTTAAGGGCACCTTATATATTTCTTATTGAGCTAGTCAAAATTAGAACAGTTAAAGTGCAGGCATCAGCTCTAGTGGTGCAGATGGAAAACCGCGTGTTGTTCACAATTTGATGGAATCAACACGTGTTCGAATCTGTTTTTTTTCCTCTCCCTTTACAAATTTCAAATCACATCACAAAAGCATTAATTTTCAATACAAATGAAGGAAATAATCAAAGTTGTGAGGAAGGGCTTTATAGTCTCAATAAGGTGGCATCCATTTAATAAATGGAATTTAAAATTATAATTTAAACTAAAGTTTTTGCATACTGTTTTATAATGTACTACAACACTGAGGTGCAGATAATTGCCAATATTTGCAATAAGTAGTATAAATAGAATCGATAGCTATTTGCACTTAGTTCTTATTTTAATCTTCTGCCATGGTTTTGTTTATTTATTTATTAAGTATAATTGTTCTTTTGCTTTGGCAATTCTGCATGTGAAATATTTAAGACAATAAAGTAGTTTTAAGTTCAATTGACTACATACAGTATATTTTCAGTGTCTGCACCCCATTTTATGCATGGTGCCTCCAAAAAACCAAACTGATAATGGTGATCTTTTATTCCGTTGTTTTTTTTTTTTTTACATACCCCATTCATCCTGATTTTGCTGCATACAATGCTCTATCGTTGAGCTATGTAGCATATATTGTTGCTTTTTTAACTGACAGAGACACGTTTTAAAACATTTTTGTTTATTGTTAAATGCCAAACAGCAACAAGAACACACGTTTTCCAATATTTTTTTTTTTTTTTTTAAGAAATCAAAAAGTACTAACAAGATGTATTACACATGTATTTTGCTCGACTGTACAGCAGCGGAAATCTAGACTGATTATCGCGCCACCACTGGCCCACCAGGACAGTGGATTCGCGTTGGAGTCGATGCACTCCTCAAGCAGATACCATGTGAGCTCGTTATCTGCCCACGCTCTCTTGGGTATGGGCAATGACGTGGAGGTTGTCTGTGACTTCAGCAGGTATGCCTGTTACTTTCACGGCTGTATTTTAGAGATTTTGCAAAGGCTTCAGCTACTCCTAACGGTCGGCCGGCACCGGTCTCGGATGTTCTTTCTGATGTTGCTCCGCGACCTGATGCTTGAGGGGGCAGCTACGCTGGATGACAGGGGACACTCTAAAATGCTTACCGTGAAAAACGCTTAACATGGCTTAATGTACTAAGACAGTGATATTAAAAGACCAAACTCACTTGAAATCATACTAATAAAGTATACTATCTATAAAAAAAATCAGATGAGCCCTGAATATGAATGCAACTCGTTTAATAACACGTTAAGCCTTTTCCTCCCATAGAAAACCGTTATAAGAAAACGCTTAATGTGGCTTAATGTACTAAGACAGTGATTTTTAAAAAACCAAACTCACTAAACATTATACTAATAAAGTAAACGATGTACAGTTGTGGCCAAAAGTTTTGAGAATTAGCCTACATAAATATTAGTTTTCAAAAGGTTTACTGCTAAACTGCTTTTAGATCTTTAAGTTGTTTCTGTGATGTACTGAAATATAATTACAAGCACTTCATACGTTTCAAAGGCTTTTATCGACAATTTCATGACATTTATGCAAAGAGTCAGTATTTGCAGTGTTGGCCCTTCTTTTTCAGGACCTCTGCAATTCGACTGGGCATGCTCTCAATCAACTTCTGGGCCAAATCCTGACTGATAGCAACCCATTCTTTCATAATCACTTCTTGGAGTTTGTCAGAATTAGTGGGTTTTTGTTTGTCCACCCGCCTCTTGAGGATTGACAACAAGTTCTCTATGGGATTAAGATCTGGGGAGTTTCCAGACCATGGACCCAAAATTTCCAAGTAGGGGTAACTGCAGCCTGGAGCAATGGGCGTGGCAAAAGGTGGGCGTGTCGAAAGGTTTCTCATTGGTGGAAAGAAAGGTAGGGGGCGTGGCAAAAGGTTTAGCGAAAACTGGCTGTTCTGCCTAAAGGCGAGCCATACTCTTAATCGCTATTGGCCTATAGATTAATAGAAAGCGATAAAGTAAACACATAATCCTATAAAACCAATTGAAATTCATCCAATGCAAAAACAGCGTTAATGATGTAAAGAATATTATTTTAAATTACTTTCGAAAGTACCTTCAAAATGGCTTATTGACGTAATCACCACCACACGTTTAGGTCTTAGTTTATCAATAATCAAAAACAGATTACAATTATTTTTGAGAATAAAAACGTCTCTTAACACGGTTAGTAGCACTTGCTGTTCTTAAGTTAAAGTCATTTAAAGTCAGCTGTACTTGTTAGCATTAATAAACTAACAAGAACAAACAACGTACATTAACCAAGTTTAATAAATACTGTATCAAATGTATTGCTCATAGTTAATGTTAGTTAATACACCAGTCAACAAATGAAACGTTATTGTAAAGTGTTACACTAGAAAAAAATAGGTTTTGCCTGATAGAGAAAAATAAATATGACAAAACCATTAAATTATCACATTTAAAAATTAGTCAGAAGAGTTAAGTAACCTTGTTTTAAGTGACATTAACCAATTAAGCAAACAGACACGGCTTTATCCACTAAACCATTTATTTAGCTTTCAGTTTCAGTCACCAATTCAAGTAAAAAGATAGATAGATAGATAGATAGATAGACCACTCATTCATTAATTAATTCTGTAGTAGCACTCCATAGAACAGAATCCAGCACTCTTTGTCTGAATAGAAAGCTGTGAAGATGCCCTTGTTTCCAAGACCACAGTATCTACAGCCGTCACACATCTGCTGAGCTCCAGCTCCACTCTGTAGGTCTTCCTCACATCTGGTCTCACAGACTTCCAGTCAACCATACCTACACAAGAGAAAAACAAATGTTGAGAGATTCAAACAAGAAGTAATCAATAAGTAGAATAAAATATCCAATAAAAAAAAGAAGCACAAGTGTCTGAGAGTGCAAGTCTGCAGCCAGACCCTTCTCCATTATATTATAATACAACTGTACTACTGACTCTTCACTGAGTACCAAAAGTACATATGCTTCCTGTGCATGGTTTCTAAAAGAATGGAATCAGAAAAAAGTTGACTGGCACTCATCTATACCACAGGTTATACTAATATTTACATTTACATTAATTCATTTAGCAGACGCTTTTATTCAAATCGACTTACAAATGAGGACAGAGTTGAAGCAATCAAAAACAACGAAAAGAGCAATGATATATAAGAGCTTTAACAAGTCTCAGTTAGCTTAACACAGTACACGTAGCAAGGGATTTAAATAATATCATAAATAAAAAGAAAACAGATAGAATAGAAAAATCATAGAGCAAGCTATTTGGTTCATGTGCAACTCCAACATGTTGGGTTCACTTCAAAAGAGTGAATGTCCTTCGAGTGCACTTTGGGCAATGGTACAGTCAAGGCATGAGGATCTAATAAAAGAGGCAAATCATTCAGAGTAAAGTTACTGACAGTGCTTGTCTCCATCTTCTAATGTTGACAATGTGCCTCTGAAGGAAAGTCAGTGTCTTTCTCAGGTGTGGTGGATATGCAATGTTGAAAGCAAAATACACATATGAAGGCTTCATCAAGGCTGGTGCACTGACACACATCTATTCCATCTTCTGTCACCACACTGAGCCCTCCTCCTATGATTGCCATTTTACAGTCAGTATCCATCAGGTGTACTGAACAAGGTGCTTTAGATATAAAAAATAATAAAAACATTGAACTGCATAAACATTAAGATGATGGTCAGGCAGTGAAGAAGTGGAGTACATACAAAAAGGATTTAAATATCTGTAGTACAGTATCTTCCTTACATTAACCTGCACTAAGTGAAAATGTAAAATTGATTAACAGTGCAAAAATAAATTATGCACATGGCACTGTGCTTACAGTACATATTCTACAATAACCTGCAAGTGGAGCACGTTCTGCTTTACATTTCAGGTTTAGAGATGTGTCAGATGTGCTTAAAACACAAACTTGACTGATTGTCATTTTCCAGCAAATAAAGATTACAACATCTTGTTACTACAATATTGTGTGTGATTATGCTGATAGAGATAAATCAATGGTTTAAAAACAATTTAACTTACACAGTCATTTCTTTCTATATTTCTCTGGAAAGGGTTCTTCACAACCAGTGTGTTGGCAGTTTGAATATACTCTGCATTAGTTGGAGACCTGGCAGACAGGTAGAAACAAACTCTAAATTAGAGTTTTTTTTATTTTTATTTTGTCTAATCGTCTTCAGATTGTTAATTGATCATAGTACAGTTGCAATAGAGGTGTTAATAATTATTATACTTACAGGATGTATTCTGTACTCTGTTGTACAAAAAGGACGCAGATATAAACAATCATCTCTGAAGGATTTGCCATCAGTGCGGTCATCGTTTTGTCTCACTGTACATATGTCTGTCAACAACAATAAACTAATTACTAAAGCTGCAAGATATAACGCAAAGGAAAAATTATGATCGTATTGTAACAAACTTATCTTAATATACATATTTGCGGTATATAAAGTATAGATAAACGTATGAACGATGAATAATTACCTCACGTCTTATCGCCGTCACCTTGTCTAAGGAAATTAAATGTATATTTACTGCTGATTGGCCAGCACAGTAAAACTCCTTTCACCAATGAGAAACCTTTTGCCACGCCCCTACCTTTTGGCACACCCCTACCTTTCGGCACACCCATTGCTCCAGGCTGCAGCTACCCCTGTCTCAAAATTTCAACATTCTGGTCCCCGAGCCACTTAGTTATCACTTTTGCCTTATGGCACGGTGCTCCATCGTGCTGGAAAATGCATTGTTCTTCACCAAACTGTTGTTGGATTGTTGGAAGAAGTTGCTGTTGGAGGGTGTTTTGGTACCATTCTTTATTCATGGCTGTGTTTTTGGGCAGAATTGTGAGTGAGCCCACTCCCTTGGACGAGAAGCAACCCCACACATGAATGGTGTCAGGATGCTTTACTGTTGGCATGACACAGGACTGATGGTAGCGCTCACCTTTTCTTCTCCGGTCAAGCCTTTTTCCAGATGCCCCAAACAATCGGAAAGGGGCTTCATCGGAGAATATGACTTTGCCCCAGTCCTCAGCAGTCCATTCACTATACTTTCTGCAGAAGATCAATCTGTCCCTGATGTTTTTTTGGAGAGAAGTGGCTTCTTTGCTGCCCTTCTTGACACCAGGCCATCTTCCAAAAGTCTTCGCCTCACTGTGCGTGCAGATGCACTCACACCTGCCTGCTGCCATTCCTGAGCAAGCTCTGCACTGGTGGCACTCTGATCCCGCAGCTGAATCCTCTTTAGGAGATGATCCTGGCGCTTGCTGGACTTTCTTGGATGCCCTGAAGCCTTCTTGACAAGAATTTAACCTCTTTCCTTGAAGTTCTTGATGATCCTATAAATTGTTGATTTAGGTGCAATCTTAGTAGCCACAATATCCTTGCCTGTGAAGCCATTTTTATGCAACGCAATGATGGCTGCACGCGTTTCTTTGCAGGTCACCATGGTTAACAATGGAAGAACAATGATTTCAAGCATCACCCTCCTTTTAACATGTCAAGTCTGCCATTCTAACCCAATCAGCCTGACATAATGATCTCCAGCCTTGTGCTCGTCAACATTCTCACCTGAGTTAACAAGACGATTACGGAAATGATCTCAGCAGGTCCTTTAATGACAGCAATGAAATGCAGTGGAAAGGTTTTTTTGGGATTAAGTTAATTTTTCATGGCAAAGGAGGACTATGCAATTCATCTGATCACTCTTCATAACATTCTGGAGTATATGCAAATTGCCATTATAAAAACTTAAGCAGCAACTTTTCCAATTTCCAATATTTATGTAATTCTCAAAACTTTTGGCCACGACTGTACAAAAAAAACAAAAAAACAAAAAAAAAAAAACAGATGAGCCCTGAATATTAATGCAAGTCGTTTAAAAACACGTTTTGACCTTATGATGATTTTCTATGGAAGGAAAAGGCTTAACGTGTTATTAAACGCGTTGAATTCATATTCAGGGATCATCAGATTTTTTGTAGATAGTATACTTTATTAATATGATGTTTAGTGAGTTTGGTCTGTTAATATCACTGTTTTAGTGCATTAAACATTTAGCCAAAATCTAGAAAAGATGGCTAACCACAGCGGGTTATTGACTAACCTTAGATCACAATTTTTTCTTTTTGAGTAAATAAAACGCTGTACTTTATTATTATTACATTCCTATTATTGTAGGGAGTGAAATTTAAGGTTAAAATTAATGTTCTAAAACTTTAAATAAGATATAAAAGGTAATATCGCGAGAACAGAGACCCGCGATTAGAAGCGCGGGAAAGAATAGTCTGCGTGCAGTTATGAGAGGTAGAGAGAGAGAGAGAGCGAGATGACGCACACTGTGTAATCAGATTTGGCTAATTCCTAATGTTCACCTCTCTTCATGTTTAATAAATCAAGTGTTATGATCTGCCGACCTCCCTGTCGGTGTCCTCCTTCCAACAAAGCCAACAAGCTAGCGCACGGTAAGAACTGTAAAGCCTGCATATAGAAACGACACACGTTAAATTATTATTAGGCAAATTATAGACACATAAAATTGCTTTTAAAAAATAAGGTTATTAACCAGTATTTTTTCCACCCAAACCGGTTTCGGAACGGTAATAATTCAGAGGAACGCAGGAACAGAAACGTTAAAATATCGATTCTGCTCAGAGTGAACCGATTGAATTTTCTTTTCGTTTTCAAGCCCAGGGTAAAATATATATTTGGGAGTCTTAGACCTTTCCAACGATATATAGTTTGTCAAGATTAGATTAGATTTGATTGTAATATACTATAGTCAACGTAGGCGTCCCGTATTCAGGATCGGGTGACAGTTAAGGGGTTAAAAGTGAAATACATTAATTCACAAATTACTTAAGCTGTTAACTTTTTTAACGTGACTGACACTCCCCCTGAGTCAGAATAAACCATTATCCCAGAGTAATTAAGTTACTCAAACAGTACACTGACTGAACTGCTGTGAAGACGGAACTGAAGATGAACACCGAGCAGAGGCGGATGACAAACACCAATCACCAATACACTGAACCGAAAACAGTTTTTTTTTTTTTAAGATGATTGTTTCTAATCTGTATATTGTAGATTATGTATAGGCCAAAGGGGTTTTCAGGGAAGTTGGACAATAATTAAGACTCTAAAGACTATGTTTAATAGGAATAAAGGATGATTATGAAATAACTGTACTGTATTTATAGTTAATGACGACACATTCACAAATTGAGTTTGTAGTAAAAAGAACATGAACACGAGTAGAGCAGCTGATTATACTGAACTGCAGCACGTGCCGGTTAGAGCGGTTCTCGTTCTCGAGTCAAGAACTGGTTGCATCAGTTTTCAGATCATCAGTACACTGAACCAAAAACCGTTTCTTTCGGACGCGTCCGATTCGAGAACCGAGGAGCTGATGATATTGCTCATGCGTGATTCAGCGTGAAGCAGACTGACTCACAGTGTGACTGAACCGAACTGATTCTTTTGGTGATTGATTCTGAACTGATTCTGTGCTAATGTTATGAACGCGGGTAAACCGAAGGCTTGAATGAAGGGCAATCTGGCAAAAACATAAGTTAATTTAATAAATACATTGCAATGGATTATGTATACTAGTAAGTGGATCATGGTTTCTGCGCTGATGACACCTAATTTATTTACTTTTTATCTTCAAGACTTTAATCCTCATATGCACATTATTGCGGTTACTGTATTTGGGTGCGTTGTTGCAAAACTTAATTGTAAACTTTTCATGATTATGGCCTTGTCACAACTTTTTTGAGATGTGTTGATGCCATGAAATTTAAAATCAACTTATTTTTCCCTTAAAATTAAAATTTTCTCAGTTAAAACATGTCATTTATGTTGTATTCTGAATAAAATATAGAAATTTGAAACTTCCACAGGGTGATTCTCACGAAATCGTAGTTTCAAAGATTTCATATATGACATTTTAAAAAATGTTTGTATCAACAAATTTTCTTAAGCGTTAAGACCCAGGTCTGAAGTGTCGGTGACCATAAAACCATTGACCATTTAAAAAAGTTTTACTGTCAATTTAATAACTTTTTGAACATTTTCCAAAACATGTCCTTAAAAATCTCATTAACGTAACACTCTGAAAAGTCCAGTGCCATGTGGAAAAATAATACATTTTCACATTTTTAAAAATGGTTTATTAACAGTCATGCACAGTTACTTGAAACTCTGAAATAAAATGTATTTTTATAATAAAATCTTTGTGATTTTCAATGATTTCTCATTACCGCAACATCTTCTGCATTTTGCAGCCAATTTTTAATTTTTTTTTCATTAAAAACTGAAATATTTTCAAAATGATGTGGCAAACCTGAAAGAACATAATGTATAGATTCTGCACATACATTTAAAAGCAGACTACTATTTTTCAATTTCTTAAATATTAAAAGAACACGTTGCAGTAATGAAACATAGGTTACGAAAATGAGGTTCATGATTTCGGTAATGATAATAGGCATATTAAGTATGCGGTATAGTCAAACAAATAATAAAGTAGAAAATAAATTAGATAATATTGGCATAAATTAGATAATATTGGCATAAATTATTTTGCAGTGCTTCAAAACTAGATAACATAAGGTAAAAACACCAGGGGCCATTTTCACAAAATATTTTTAGACTAAATGTTGCTCCTAACTCCTCATCTTTAGGACTCCAAAATTTTTGTTCTTAGAGTACTTCACAAAGTGTTATGTAAAAATCAGCTCTTAAATCTGTGAAAAGTTAGTGGTAGTCAAGAGGACACCTAAATCACAAAGACCAAATCATAAACAATCCTAAAATGGCTGTTTCCACAGCAATCCAGTTGGGATTTCTTTTACCTTTGTACTAAATCTTACTGTCATATCAGCCATAATAATTCTAGTCTGTTAATTAAAAGGCTTCTTATACATATAACAACTATTTATAAGATGCAGACATGTTGAGGCTGACAATTAGCTGAACATATGCTTGTTTAATTAGTGACACTTAGCAGCCTATATTTTAAAAACTTTATTTGAAAATTGCAACATTTTTATTTTGAAATCTTTATTTGATTATTGCAACATATCTCATTCTAAAATATTTCTATTATAAAATAACTGACAGAGACCCATCCCCTATCAGCCAATCACTGTGGGTGTAGTTAGTAATCATGCTGACATCATCCATACCAAAAAGGTCATCCTCACTCTTTTTCTTAGCTTAAGATTTCTCCCCATTCCTTAGTAAAATTCTGCTTTATGAATAGGTTTTATGAGAAAACTCGTACCTAAAGACTTTTACTGCTGTTAAGAACTCTTAGTGGCAAGAAAAAAGGTTTTGTGAATACAGAATATTATATTGTTGTGAGCAAAGAAGCAGTTTAAAGGGCAGCCTGTAGATTTCCACTAAAAAAAAAAAACTTAAGAGTAATGTTAGAAAACAAAGAAGACATTAATATTAGTATTGTAATTTTAGTTTTATTATTTACAATTATTCACAATATAAGGAGAATTGAAGTTCTCCTTCAATTTAACCCTAACCATTCTATAATAATTTTTGGAATTAGAATTTAAAACTGCTGCATTTTTTCATATTTAAATACACTGCTATTCAAAAGTTTAGCATCAATAATAAAAAATAAAAAAAGTTTTTTAAAGCCTCTTCTGCTCATCAAGGCTGCATTTATTTGATTAGAACTACAGTAAAAACAGTAATATTATGATATTATGATAAGTGATTTAATATACTTTAAACCAGAATTTTATTTCCGTGGTGACAAAGCTGAATTTTCAGCATCATTACTCCAGGTTTCAGTGTCAAATGATCCTTTAGAAATTATTCTAATATGACATACAGCCAAGTATGGTGACCCATACTCAGAATTTGTGCTCTGCATTTAAACCATCCAAAGTGCACACACACAGCAGTGAACACAAACACACACACAAAGTTCTGTTGCTCAGTATAAATATCATTACACTTATAGAAAGTCCTCATAATGATAGATGCACCAACATTTGTGTAGGCTTCCCAACTATTTTTGGGTTGGTATAAACGTTTTCTCTGAAATTGGTCACCCTAGCCTTTGCTTGAGCTTTTTTTATTTTTTTTTATTAAATAATATTTAATTTAATAACTCATTATACACATTTAAAAATAGTCCGTATGATTAAATTATCATTACCGAAAAAGAGGTTCTCTCTACCGCAACTGGCCTTAAATTGTTGCGGTGAATGAAAATGGTATTGCGGAGGATGAGGTGTCTTAGCATGTTTTGCTAACAACAGAGAAGCCATGATGATTTAGCTAATTTTTTACTCCGTGTATATAATCAGGCATTAATAAAGTATATTTTCATAGAAAATTTGTAATCTAATATTTTTCTAAATGTGGAAAACTACACGTTTCGGTGATGATAATCAATTTGTCGTGTACACATTCTGACAAGAGAATTTTAAACTTTTAACTGGAACAATATGAAGATATCTGCCTACCTTGTTGGTATTTTGAAGGTTCTGTCTCATGTGTTGCTTAATTTAAAATCAAGATTTATATTAAAAAAAAATTGTGCGCGTAAATGACCCTCAAAAAAATATTGCGGAGGATGAGAACATTAGTTAGTCATGGACACTTTATATTTCCACTATTGTATCATTATTATTATACATGAATATTCAGTCTGTCATTTTTCTGTCATGTGAAAAATTATAGAAGAATATCCATTTTCTTTTTTCATAATATTTTAATTGTAATTTGTTTAAATTACAACATAACATAAGTTAAGATAAAGCTGGACGCATTGCGGTAATTAGAATTTCATCAGAAAATGCAATAAAATGCAAAAATAATTCCTATGTTGAAATTACTCAACTTTGTGCAAGGTAGAGAACAGTATTGTCTTTATTATGGTGTTTTTATATATTACTAAATTGCATGTTTAATATCTAAAATAACTAGTGCCATGGCATTTCAACAGTTTCGTGAGAATGACCCATCATTGCATTCTGTTTTTTATTCACAATTTGTACAGCATCCCAACTATTTTTGAATTGGGTTTGTACACTGAATTCTTACATGTGATCAATATAGTCTTGGACTTATCTCGGACTCGTTGGTGTTTGGACTTGGTCATTGGACTCGCCAAATGTTCTTGTTGGTCTCAACCAAAGTCCAGCAAAATTTGTTTTTCTCATTCAAAACAAAACCACATTTGCATGTCATGAATGAAAACGTGTGGAAAACGCTAGGCATGCCGCTTTCTCCTTTTTTCCAAAGCACTCTGTAGCCGAGGAAGGGTAAAACTGCAGCCTGGAGATCTCCAAATAGGGGTGGGAACTTCAAAACGGGGTGGGAGCTCCAAAATAGGGCGTGGCTTCCTCCCACTGAGACAGGCGCATGCAAAATTTTCACTAAACAAATGTGTGGTGTGCCGCGCAAACCAGCAAAAGATATAGATGCAAACATGTAGGACAAGTAGAAAATGTATCCGTATCAAAACTGATTATTAGCCTACTCTTGAGAGAGAACTGGTTTGATTTTTGAGTGCTTATTCCATTCATTCATATCATATTGTAGCCTAAGGTTTTAATCATTCCCTTTTAAATATATACAAATAATAGAACGTGTATGATGTATTATAGGTGAAATTACTCTTGCAAAGCTCTGATTTCTGAGAGATGCACAGAGACGAAAGCAATGTGGTGCTTGATTTGCGCTCTTTTCACTCAAAGTTTACATGCATTCACTTCACGCTCGTGACTTTAGAGGACTGTGTATACTATTGCGCTGATCCCATGACTCAACTTATCTAGCAAACACCGGACTGTTCCAGCTTCAGCAGAGTATTCAGGCAGAACTATTCTTTGTAGAAAGTAACAGCTCCACGCAATATTGTAATCCTAAAATTCAAGTCGTACTTGCAAATTCATTGTATGCATTATGGTTAATGCATGCTCGAGTACTCGATTGTTTCTGACAGCGCTGACTAGTGAAGTTGTAAATCACTCGACTAGTCTATGCAAGTCCTGGTGCAGTATGACAAAAATTTTGCTGTATTTATGTACACATGCCCAGTAGAGCTAAACGTATCCCTTTTATCCTTAACTACGCGCATTTGTAACACCCCGAGCTTTGTGTGTGTGTGTGCGCTGCACCAAGGCATCAGTCATTTAAATTTTTGACCAGGGCTGGACTGGTAATCTGGCATACCGGGCAAATGCCCGGTGGGCAGACGCACTTGGGGGCCGGTCGATATATGATTTTTTTTTTAATTGGCCAATGACTGGCCCATAAAGCAGGGACAGCGGCCCATTGGTTAATTTTCCATACTGACACTGGGCTGGCCAGGCTCCACCCATCCCAGTCTGTTTCTTGTGTCAGATGCAGTCAGTGGATCAGAGCCAGAAATCTGTGGATTTAGGATGGAAAAACAAGAGCGCAAAGGGGGTGCGGAGAAGTTGCGGGCCAAAAAAAATTAAAATAAATAACCTTCTAGAGGTTGATGTTTCAACACATGCGAAAATAACTTACATGTTTAGTGCTGTAGCTTGAGTTTCCAAGCCTACAGTACCTGACGACATTTTGCAAAAACAGGTGAACATAGCACATGGAGGTGACTAGGCATGGCAGCGCCGGTAGGAGCAGGTGTCTGAGAGTGAAGTTAAGGAGGGACAGAGTGAGCAGGAGAGTGTAATAGAAACGGTAAGCATGGTAGCTACATCATTAACAGGGAGGGAGCAGGAGGATAGTGTGTGGGCTTGGTTTGGCCACGACGAAGATGATGATTTAACGTTACCTAAATTAATGAATATTATAATAAGACAACATAATCGTTGTCGCTATTATAAAGTCTGTCAGATTGCCACCGAACGTTACTGCACTAGCCACTCAGTCAGCTAAAGTCAAGTAACACAGCATAAGCTATTTTGCTTTGTTTTTGTAGCTAGGTTAGCAACTTATTCAATTGCAACTTCGGCTGACTATTCTAACGTTAACCCTTTAAAACCCACAATGGCCGTACGGCCCTTCTCTAGAAAAACTTAAATGATGCCATTTGATTATTTTAATTATTACTCAAAATGGGCTGCGCCAAAGCGCCCACTACGAGTTACACGTTGGAAGAGAGGTAGCTAACGCATGATATTTGGGGATTAAAACCCGCCTTGCATTTTGAAAGCTGTATATTTTTGTTTAGCTGTATATTCAACGAAGTAGATATTTTCTCTCGTTTCTAATGAATTTCCTGTATCATTAATATGCAATATTAACAGTGAGTGAATAATATGAATACCATATGACATTTTGAGTAATTTGGTAGTATAGTTTGTTTTTCTTTTTTTATGGGAATTATCTCAACAATGAGAGGTAAATGTTGTTTGGTGTCATATTAAAGAGCGGTTTGTGCTCTTTAAAACGAAGGCTATACTTGCAATTGTAAACTAGTTTTTCTGCTGTCTGGTTCATTGAAATGAAAAAACATTTCTTTTTAGAATCAGCAGTATTCTACATCCACATTCTATTGCGTTCTAAAGGATTCTAGCTTTTATAACATGGAGCACATTGTCCATCTAGAAATCCTGCTCTTCAAGAATACAGGACTATATAACCAAAATGGATCCTTACTAAGTGCACTTTTAATAATTTTTCCAAATAATTGTATTCATCTCTCTCTGTCCTTATGTACAGTCAAGCCAGGTTAAGTCTGCAGTGGAGGAGAGCACCTTTGATCACCAGGGATTCAGTCAAGAGAGAGTGAGTACACTGGTCCACGGCACTTAGTTCTCAGCTTTGTACGGGTTTTTGGGAATGTAACGGTAGATATGCATTTTACAGGGACCGCAACGATGGTGTATTGGTTGGTTGTGTCTGACCGATTGTGGTGGGCCAGTCTGAGCAAAAATGCCAGGGTACTTTTTTTGTCCCAGTCCAGCCCCATTTTTGACCACAGACATGTCAGCATTTTAAAGTAAATAAAATGTTAATACAGTACATAAAAATAATTTGACCCCTACAACTCCAAACTCGGTCCTAGAGGGCCAGTGTCCTTTAGAGTTTAGCTCCAACCCTTATCATACACTTGAATCAGCTAATCAAGCTCTAACTAGACACACTAAAACTTCTAGATAGGTCGTCTGTTAAGGCCAGTTGGAGCTAAACTCTGCAGGGCATTGGCCCTCCAGGATCTAGTTTGGAGACCCCTGTCCTACAGAGTTGTTACTTTGCACATGCTTTTTGATCATTAAGTATGTGGTCTTGAAGAGGATCCTTTTTTTCTCTCTCTCATTTGGACTCGGTCTTGAAACTTTTGGACTTGGACTCAAACCTCTTTGGACTCAGTCTTGACTCGACTAGTCTTGGTCTTGGACTTCACTTGGACTCTACAAACCTGGACTTGACTATAGCTCTTCCTAGGAACATATTAAAAAGTGTAAACAAGTGCTAAATAAGGTGGCAACATGCTAGAAACGTACTCAAACATGCTAGACACACTTCGTTAAGTGCTAAAGCATGCTACTAATGCAGTGAAACAAAGTTGTTGTAACTCAGGCTAGCAATGTCCGATCTGCCCCAAACTTCACACATTTAACAAGAGTCCTATTTAACACCGTTAAATATGCACTTTAGTGCTAGACATGCTAGAAATATTCTCAAACATGCCAGCAACACTTACTTAGTGCTAAAGCATGCTATTAATACTATAAAACAGGAAGTGGTTTGAAACTCATGCATACAATGCCCAATCTGCCTCAAACGTCACAAGTTTTATAGGAGTCCAGGCCTGAACACATCTAAAGGCCGATACTCAATTATAATTATACCACCATCTGCTGGCAACAGGAAATATCTCGTTTCACACTAACTTAAACATGCAATGTCTGATCTGCCCTAAACTTCATGTTTGGTAAGAGTCCGGGCCTTAACAGATCTTAAGGCCAATATTTCAGTTATAATCTTACCGCCACCTGCTGGAAACAGGAAATTACTTGATTTAAACTAACTTAAATATACAATGCCAGATCAACCCCAAACTTCAAATGTTTGATTTGAGTCCTGGCCTAAACTCATCTTATGTCCAATGTTAATTTAGTCATTGCGCCGCCTACTGGCAACATGAATTTATTTGTTTTACACCAACTTAAATATGCAATGTCCTATCTGCTTCACATGTTAATAATAATAATAATAACCTTTATTTTCTATAGCGCCTTTAAATGTACATCTCAAAGCGCTGTACAGAAACAATTAAAACAACAAAGAAGAAAATACGGCACACAAATAGACATAATACACTGTAAAATAAACATAAAAGACAATAGATCAATTAAAAGCAAACCTAAAAAAATGAGTTTTAAGCTGTGATTTGAAAATACCAAAAGATTTAGCTTGCCTAATCTCAATCGGTAGAGAATTCCAAAGTTTTGGAGCTAATGAAGAAAAAGCCCTGTCTCCCATTGATTTTAAACGAGTTGAAGGAACAGTTAAAAGACCAGATTCCGAAGAACGAAGATCACGTTTTGGAGTATATGGAGTTAAAAGCTCGGTCAAGTATTGAGGTGCTAAACCATGCAGTGCCTTGTAAGTGAGCATCAAAATTTTGAAGTCCACCCTAAACCTAATGGGAAGCCAGTGCAAAGACTCCAAAACGGGAGTAATATGATTATGTATATTAGTTCTAGTAAGGATTCTGGCAGCTGAATTTTGTAAAACCTGCATTCTGTTTAAGGTAGCTTTTGACACGCCAGCTAACAAGGCATTACAGTAATCAATACGGGAAAACACAAAAGTGTTTATCAATCTCTCAGCAACAGTAAACGATAGCATTGGACGCAATCTGGCAATATTTCTAAGATGGAAGAATGAAATTTTAACAGTATTCAGAACATGTGGCTCAAACGTTAGATTGGCATCAAAAATTACTCCTAGATTCCTCAATTTTGTTTGAAACTCCACATTTGAGCCATCAAGAGTTAGAACAACCGGCTCTGATTTGCGTAGATGGTAGGGTAAACCAACAAGCATAATCTCAGTCTTTTCACTGTTAAGACAAAGAAAATTATCCGTCATCCATTCCTTCATCCTAGAAATACAATCAGAAAGAAAATTAACAGGCACAATTTCATTAGGTCTAAAATGAATATAGATCTGGGTATCATCTGCATAGAAGTGGAATTTTAGACCAAGAGATCTCAAAAGCTGGCCAAGAGGATAGACATAAATATTAAAAAGAAGAGGGCCCAAAATTGACCCCTGTGGGACACCAGACTGCACAACATTAACCTCAGATCTAAATCCACCCATGGCAACGAACTGCTTCCGATCAAAAAGGTAGGACTTAAACCAATTAAGAGCACTATTTGAAACCCCAAAAACTGTATCAAGACGAGTAATTAAAATTGAGTGATAAACAGTGTCAAAAGCGGCACTGAGATCAAGTAGGATTAAAACTGAAAGACAG